>NW_027590336.1:320000-446639 GCF_964213995.1 Mustelus asterias | reverse complement strand
GAGTGAGGGGATAGGGAGGGTGAGTGAGGGGATAGGGACGGTGGAGTGAGGGGATAGGAGGGTGAGTGATGGGATAGAGAGTGTGAGTGAGGGGATAGGGAGGGTGGGCAAGGGGATAGGGAGGGTGAGTGAGGGGATAGGGATGGTGAGTGTGGGGATAGGGAGGGTGAGTGAGGGGATAGGGAGGGTGAGTGAGGGGATAGGGAGGGTGAGTGTGGGGAAAGAGTGTGGTGGGTGATAGGGAGGGTGTGGGGGGGACAGGGAGGGTGTGAGGGGGGATAGGGAGGGGTGTGAGGGGGGATAGGGAGGGTGTGAGGGGGATGGGAAGGGGGTGAGGGGGGATAGAGAGGGTGTGAGGGGTGATAGGGAGGGTGAGTGTGGGGATAGGGAGGGTGTGAGGGGGGATAGGGAGGGTGTGAGGGGTGATAGGGAGGATGAGAGGGGTGATAGGGAGGGTGAGGGTGGGATGGGAGGGTGTGAGGGGTGATAGTGAGGGTGTGGGGGGGATAGTGAGGGTGTGAGGGGGATAGGGAGGGTGTGAGGGGGGTAGGGAGTGTGTGAGTGAGGGGGTGAGGGTGTGGGGGAGTGAGGGTTGTGGGGGGATAGGAGGGTGGTGGGTAGGGAGTGTGTGAGGGGGGGATGTGGAGGTGTGGGGGATAGGGAGGTGTGGGGGGGATAGGTGTGGGTGAGGGGGGATAGTGAGGGTCAGTGGGGGGATAGGAGGGTGTGAGCGTGATAGTGAGGGTGTGAGGGGGGATAGGGAGTGTGTGAGGGGGATAGGGAGGGTGTGAGGGGTGACAGTGAGGGTGTGAGGGGGGATAGTGAGGGTGTGAGGGGGGATAGGGAGGGTGAGTGGGGGGATAGGGAGGGTGAGTGGGGGGATAGGGAGGGTGTGAGGGGGGATAGGGAGGGTGAGTGAGGGAGTGAACAATATTGATGAATGTTTCTCTCCTTCAGGTATTGTGTCTAAGATGGATGCCATCGATTCTCTGCCGACCAATAGCAGCGAGGCTTGGGATGGTGTGACAGCTGATGGTGTTGATACGGCGATGAGGTACTTCAGCGTGGTGATCTACGTGGTGACCTTTGTCCTGGGCATGCTGGGTAACGGCCTGGTCATTTGGGCCACGGTTTTCCAGTTGAAGTGGACGGTGAACACGGTCTGGTTCCTGGGCCTTGCTTTGGCCGACTTTACCTTCTCGCTGCTGCTGCCTTTCAGTGCCGCCTACCTGGCCCTGGACTACCACTGGCCCTTCGGCACTGCCCTCTGCAAGATCAACAGCGGCGTGGGGGTGCTGACCATGTTCGCCAGCGTGCTGACCCTCACCGCCATCAGTTTGGATCGCTGTGTCTCCGTGGTGATGCCCGTCTGGTCCCAGAACCACCGGCGGCCACGCCTGGCCATCCTGGTCAGCCTGGCGCTCTGGGGGATGTCCGCCCTCCTCAGTGTTCCGACCTTTCTGTACCGCGACACCTACACCTACGATGAGACAACCACGTGTTACACCAACTTCGCCACGATGGCGGAGGAGAAGGCCTTGGAGACCGCGACAGAGGAGGACTATGATGCAGCATTGGAGGAATATGAGAGCATCAGGACCACCAGATTCCAAGCGCTGGCTATCTTCCGCTTCCTCTTGGGGTTCCTCCTGCCCTTCCTGCTTATTGGTGCCAGCTATGCCACCATCGGCCTCCAACTGTGGCGTAAGCACATGGCTCCGAGTGGGAAGCCCTTCAAGGTCATTGCGGCCATCATTCTGGCCTTCCTCCTGTGCTGGACCCCCTTCCACACCTTCATCTTCCTGGAGGTCAGGCACCCACCCAACCTGCCGTACTCGCTGGCGCTGAAGGTGGGCATCCCCCTCAGCTCCAGCCTAGCAACCGTCAACAGCTGCCTCAACCCAATCCTCTACATCTGCATGGGCCAGGGCTTCAGGGACAAGATCAAGAGGTCCCTGCGGAAGATTCTGGAGCAGGCCTTAGTGGAGGATTCGACGGTCTCCCACGCCACCAGCCGGGCCAGGACCAAGTCCGTCTCACTGGGGAACGAGGGCAGCACCTTGGTGTAACGCTGGGAGCTGTAAGATCGCCAGAGATCGGAGGGTTGGGGTGGCCATTCTGTCCTCCGAGGCTGCCCCAACCACCATTCCGCTCCCCATGTCCCATAATCCCCCCCAAGAGACCAACAATCCGTCTATCCCAGCCTTAAATATATTCGTGCACTGAATGTCCACAGCTTTCTGGGGAAGAACATTCCAAAGCTTCAACACCTTCCATTTCTCCTCATCTCCGTCCAAAATGGCCAACCCGTTATCCAGAGCCTCTCACCTCACCCCCCCACCCCCTCCCCCTCCCCCCTTCCCCCTCCCCCGCCACCCCTCGACTCTCCCACAGTGTTTTAGATTCCCCGACCAGTGGAAACAATCTCTCAGGGTCCAACCTGCAGTGATTATATTATCATTAACAATCGGAGTAGTGTGTCTATTATACACTGTGGGGGCGGGGGGGCGGGGGGGCGGGGGGCCGGGGGGACGGGGGGCCGGGGGGGGGGGGGGGCGGGGGGGCGGGGCGGGGGGGGGGCGGGGGGGCGGGGGGCCGGGGGGGGCGGGGGGTCGGGGGGCCGGGGGGGGCGGGGGGGGGAGGCCGAGGGGGGGGGGGGGCGGGGGGGGTGGGGGGGGCGGGGGGGGTGGGGGGGCGGGGGGGGTGGTTCTGGAATTCCCTCTCTACACTCCCCTCACAGACAGACAGAGGGAGAGAGACAGAGGGAGAGAGACAGAGAGAGAAAAACAGAGACAGAGAGAGAGAGACGGAGAGAGACAGGGAGAGAAACAGAGACAGAGACGGAGAGAGAGGGACAGAGACAGAGAGAGAGAGAGACGGAGAGAGAAACAGAGACAGAGATGGAGAGAGAGAGAGAGAGATGGAGAGAGAGAGAGAGAGAGGGAGAGAGAGTGCCGATTATACCAGGGAATGTTGCTCTGTGATGATGCGGTGCCGTTAACAAATGTATTTTTAATCTTGTATATCTGTGTTTTTAAACAGGCCGGGCCTTTTTGATTTCTTACTGAACTGTCCTGAGCCAATATCTTTTCTTGTCACTGAAGCAATGGGCATCTTGTGTTGTTTTAAATCTGGGTCTAATGCAGCGACCCTTTTGGGAATTGTTAATTTGCGACTGATTGGCAGGTCAGGTGCCTTTGGATAGTTTTTTTCCCTCACTGGAGAAATCCAAAGGGTTTTTAACTTTCATTTAGGCAGAAACTGGTTGTAGCGCATTCTGGAAGCAGTGTTTCATCGAAACAGAGAAACTAGAAGCAGGAGGAGGCCATTCAGCCCATTGAACCTGCTCCATCATTCAGTATAATCATGGTGGATCATCAAATTCAACATCCTGATTCCCCCCCTTTCCCCCCACATCCCTTGAACCCTTTAGCCCCAAGAGCGATATCTAATTTATTCTCAAAATCACACAGTAGTTTTGGCCTCAACTACATCCACCACCCTCTGGGTAAAGAAACTTCTCCTCACCTCAATTCCAAAAGGTTTACCCCTTATCCTCAAACTATGACCCCTAGTTCTGGACTTCCCCACCATCGGGAACATTCTTTCTGAATCTACCCTGTCGAACCCTGTTAGAATTTTATAAGTCTCTATGAGATCCCCTCTCACTCTTCTAAACTCCAGTGAATATAATCCTAAATAAAGGGGGAGGTGGCTAGATGGGTGGAGAACTGGCTTGGTCACAGAAGGCAGAGGGTGGTAGTGGAAGGGTCTTTTTCCGGCTGGAGGCCTGTGACTAGTGGTGTTCCGCAGGGCTCTGTATTGGGACCTCTGCTGTTTGTGATTTATATAAATGATCTGGAAGAAGGTGTAACTGGGGTGATCAGTAAGTTTGCGGACGACACAAAATTGGCAGGACTTGCAGATAGTGAGGAGCATTGTCAGAAGCTACAGAAGGATATAGATAGGCTGGAAATTTGGGCAAAGAAATGGCAGATGGAGTTCAATCCTGATCAATGCGAAGTGATGCATTTTGGTAGAAATAATGTAGGGAGGAGCTATATGATAAATGGCAGAACCATAAAGGGTGTAGATACGCAGAGGGACCTGTGTGTGCAAGTCCACAGATCCTTCAAGGTGACGTCACAGGTGGAGAAGGTGGTGAAGAAGGCATATGGCCTTTATAGGACGGGGCATAGAGTATAAAAGTTGGGGTCTGATGTTGCAGATGTATAGAACGTTGGTTCGGCCGCATTTGGAATACTGCGTCCAGTTCTGGTCGCCACACTACCAGAAGGACGTGGAGGCTTTGGAGAGAGTACAGAGGAGGTTTACCAGGATGTTGCCTGGTATGGAGGGGCTTGGTTATGAGGAGAGATTGGGGAAACTGGGGTTGTTCTCCTTGGAAAGACGGAGGATGAGGGGAGACTTAATAGAGGTGTATAAAATTATGAAAGGCATAGATAGGGTGAACGGTGGGAAGCTTTTCCCCAGGTCGGTGGTGACGTTCACGAGGGGTCATAGGTTTAAGGTGAAGGGGGGGAGGTTTAACACAGATATCAGACGGACATATTTTACACAGAGGGTGGTGGGGGCCTGGAATGCGCTGCCAGGCAAGGTGGTGGAGGCGGACACACTGGGAAATTTTAAGACTTATCTAGACAGCCATATGAATGGAGTGGGAATGGAGGGATACAAAAGAATGGTCTAGTTTGGAACAGGGAGCGGCGCGGGGTTGGAGGGCCGAAGGGCCTGTTCCTGTGCTGTACTGTTCTTTGTTCTTTGTTCTAACCGACTTAGTCTCTCATCATAGGACAGACCTGCCATCCCAGGAATCAGCCTGGTAAACCTTCGCTGCACTCCCTCTATAGCAAGGACATCCTTTCTCAGATAAAGACACCAAAACTGTACACTATACTCCAGATGTGGTCTCACCAATGCCCTCTATAATTGCAGTAAGATACCCCTCTCCCTACACTCGAATCCTCTCGCTATGAAGGCCAACATCCCACTTGCCTTCTTTACTGCTTTCTATACCTGTGGACTCACTTTCAGCAACTGATGCTCCAAGGTCTCGCTGAGTATCCGCCTCTCTCGATTTACACCCATTCAGGTAATAATCTGTCTTCCTATTATTGCTGCCAGAGTGGATAACCCCACATTTATCCACATTATACTGCATCTGCCATGCAGATACCCACACACTCAGCCTGTCCAAATCATACTGAAACATCTCTGCATCCTCCTCACAGCTCACCCTCCCATCCAACTTTGTGTCATGTGCAAATTTGGAGATAATACATTTCGTTCCCACTTCCAAATCATTAACATATAATGTGAACAGTTGGGATCCTGGCACAGATCCGAGCAGAACCCCACTAGTCACTGACTGCCAATCAGAAAAAGACCCATTTATGCCTACTCTTTGCTTCCTGTCTCTCTGTTTCTTTGTATCACTCCCCGGTATTGGAAATTCTGCTGTCTGTGGCTGGCTTGCTAAAAGCTGGAGACAAGTGGTGCCTCAAGTATGCTGAAAGTTCCAGCACTGGGACGTCTCAATTCTGTATCCAAAGGAGTAATTCACAGCAGGGGTTGTAAAGCTGCAGGATCCAG
This sequence comes from Mustelus asterias, assembly GCF_964213995.1. Taxonomy (NCBI): domain Eukaryota; kingdom Metazoa; phylum Chordata; class Chondrichthyes; order Carcharhiniformes; family Triakidae; genus Mustelus; species Mustelus asterias. The sequence continues at coordinate 441,026 of NW_027590336.1, read as the reverse complement.
CATCACTGAGGCATACTTGTTTTCTATGCTAAGCTGAAGACAGAGTGTCTGTTTGTGGGATTTGTTTAGCTTGGGACAGTATTCTTAGTGGTTAAGATTCATAAAATGTTATTGTTGTGTTTTTTGTAATTGGTAAAAGTTATTGCTAACTATTTTTCTGTGTTAACTAGATTCTTAAATAAACTGTTTGATAAAAGCTCCCTCGTGAGTCAATTGAATTGTACCTGGAGTGAAACATCTTTTGCTTACCCGCACCAAATTCAGAGTGCAGAATCTATTGTCCAGGCTGACTTTATAAAATACCTTGGGCTTTCTGACCTGGGTGAGAACTGCTAACTTGTGTGAAAGAAAAACTCACACATCAACTATCAACATCAGGGCGTCGGAGAGTAACGTTCCTTGATTCACCCAGTCACTGAACGATACAGAAAAATACTCCGCCAAATCTCCATAGAACCATAGAAAATTACAGCTCAGAAACAGGCCTTTTGGCCCTTCTTGTCTGTGCCGAACCAGTTTTTGCCTCGTCCCACTGACCTGCACTTGGACCATATCCCTCCACACCCCTCTCATCCATGAACACGTCCAAGTTTTTCTTAAATGTTAAAAGTGCATTTACCACTTTATCCGGCAGCTCATTCCACACTCCCACCACTCTCTGCGTGAAGAAGCCCCCCCTAATATTCCCTTTAAACTTTTCTCCTTTCACCCTTAACCCATGCCCTCTGGTTTTTTTCTCCCCGAGCCTCAGCGGAAAAAGCCTGCTTGCATTCACTCTATCTATACCCATCGAAATCTTATACACCTCTATCAAATCTCCCCTCAATCTTCTACGCTCCAGGGAATAAAGTCCCAACCTATTCAATCTCTCTCTGTAACTCAGCTTCTCAAGTCCCGGCAACATCCTTGTGAATCTTCTCTGCACTCTTTCAACCTTATTTACATCCTTCCTGTAGCTAGGTGACCAAAACTGTACACAATACTCCAAATTTGGCCTCACCAATGCCTTATATAACCTTACCATAACACTCCAACTTTTATACTCGATACTCCGATTTATAAAGGCCAATGTACCAAAGGCACTCTTTACGATCCTATCCACCTGTGACGTCACTTTTAGGGAATTCTGTACCTGTATTCCCTGATCCCTCTGTTCAACTGCACTCTTCAGAGTCCTACCATTTACCCTGTACGTTCTTCTTTGGTTTGTCCTTCCAAAGTGCAATATCTCACACTTGTCTGCGTTAAATTCCATTTGCCATTTTTCAGCCCATTTTTCTAGTTGGTCCAAATCCCTCTGCAAGCTTTGAAAACCTTCCTCACTGTCCACTACACCTCCAATCTTTGTATCATCAGCAAACTTGCTGATCCAATTGACCACATTATCATCCAGATCATTGATATAGATGACAAACAACAATGGACCCAACACCGATCCCTGCGGCACACCACTAGTCATGATGTGGAGATGCCGGCGTTGGACTGGGGTAAACACAGTAAGAAGTTTAACAACACCAGGTTAAAGTCCAACAGGTTTATTTGGTAGCAAAAGCCACACAAGCTTTCGAGGCTCTGAGCCCCTTCTTCAGGTGAGTGGGAATTCTGTTCACAAACAGAACTTATAAGACACAGACTCAGTTTACATGAATAATGGTTGGAATGCGAATACTTACAACTAATCCAGTCTTTAAGAAACAAAACAATGGGAGTGGGGAGAGCATCAAGACAGGCTAAAAAGATGTGTATTGTCTCCAGACAAGACAGCCAGTGAAACTCTGCAGGTCCACGCAACTGTGGGAGTTACAAATAGTGTGACATAAATTCTGATTCTAGGATCGCATGATAAAGACTCAGGAGGAAAAAAGCAGAAATATTTATGTGAAATAGTGTGACATAAACCCAATATCCCGGTTGAGGCCGTCCTTGTGTGTGCGGAACCTGGCTATCAGTTTCTGCTCCGCGACTCTGCGCTGTCGTGTGTCGCGAAGGCCGCCTTGGAGAACGCTTACCCGAATATCAGAGGCCGAATGCCCGTGACCGCTGAAGTGCTCCCCAACAGGACGGATTACTGCAAAGAAGTGCTCCCCAACAGAACGGATTACTGCAAAGAAGTGTACCGACAACTCAACAACGAGGAACACTACAGACAGTTACCTGCAGATCCGACCAAAGAACACACCCGTCAACTCAACACTCTGATCAAGACCTTTGATCCGGACCTTCAGAACACCCTCCGTGCTCTCATCCCACGTACTCCCCGCGTTGGAGATCTCTACTGCCTCCCGAAGATACACAAGGCAAACACACCCGGCCGTCCCATCGTATCGGGCAATGGGACCCTGTGCGAGAACCTCTCCGGCTATGTCGAGGGCATCCTGAAACCCATTGTACAAAGAACCCCCAGCTTTTGTCGCGACACGACGGACTTCCTACAGAAACTCGGCACACATGGAGCAGTTGAACCAGGAGCGCTCCTCGTCACAATGGATGTCTCAGCACTCTACACCAGCATCCCCCATGACGATGGCATTGCTGCAACGGCCTCAGTGCTCAGCGCCAACAACTGCCAGTTTCCAGATGCAATTTTACATCTCATCCGCTTCATCCTGGACCACAATATCTTCACCTTCAACAACCAGTTCTTCATCCAGACACACGGAACAGCCATGGGGACCAAATTTGCACCTCAATATGCCAACATCTTCATGCACAGGTTCGAACAAGACTTCTTCACCGCACGGGACCTTCAACCGGTGCTATACACTAGATACATCGATGACATTTTCTTCCTTTGGACTCATGGTGAACAATCACTGAAACAACTCTATGATGACATCAACAAGTTCCATCCCACCATCAGGCTCACCATAGACTACTCTCCGGAATCGGTTGCATTCTTGGACACGCGCATCTCCATTAAGGACGGTCACCTCAGCACCTCACTGTACCGCAAGCCCACGGATAACCTCACGATGCTCCACTTCTCCAGCTTCCACCCTAAACACGTTAAAGAAGCCATCCCCTACGGACAAGCCCTCCGTATACACAGGATCTGCTCGGATGAGGAGGATCGCAACAGACACCTCCAGACGCTGAAAGATGCCCTCATAAGAACAGGATATGGCGCTAGACTCATTGATCAACAGTTCCAACGCGCCACAGCGAAAAACCGCACCGACCTCCTCAGAAGACAAACACGGGACACAGTGGACAGAGTACCCTTCGTTGTCCAGTACTTCCCCGGAGCGGAGAAGCTACGGCATCTCCTCCGGAGCCTTCAACATGTCATTGATGAAGACGAACATCTCGCCAAGGCCATCCCCACACCCCCACTTCTTGCCTTCAAACAACCGCACAACCTCAAACAGACCATTGTCCGCAGCAAACTACCCAGCCTTCAGGAGAACAGTGACCAAGACACCACACAACCCTGCCACAGCAACCTCTGCAAGACGTGCCGGATCATCGACACAGATGCCATCATCTCACGTGAGAACACCATCCACCAGGTACACGGTACATACTCTTGCAACTCGGCCAACGTTGTCTACCTGATACGCTGCAAGAAAGGATGTCCCGAGGCATGGTACATTGGGGAAACTATGCAGACGCTGCGACAACGGATGAATGAACACCGCTCGACAATCACCAGGCAAGACTGTTCTCTTCCTGTTGGGGAGCACTTCAGCGGTCACGGGCATTCGGCCTCTGATATTCGGGTAAGCGTTCTCCAAGGCGGCCTTCGCGACACACGACAGCGCAGAGTCGCGGAGCAGAAACTGATAGCCAGGTTCCGCACACACAAGGACGGCCTCAACCGGGATATTGGGTTTATGTCACACTATTTCACATAAATATTTCTGCTTTTTTCCTCCTGAGTCTTTATCATGCGATCCTAGAATCAGAATTTATGTCACACTATTTGTAACTCCCACAGTTGCGTGGACCTGCAGAGTTTCACTGGCTGTCTTGTCTGGAGACAATACACATCTTTTTAGCCTGTCTTGATGCTCTCCCCACTCCCATTGTTTTGTTTCTTAAAGACTGGATTAGTTGTAAGTATTCGCATTCCAACCATTATTCATGTAAATTGAGTCTGTGTCTTATAAGTTCTGTTTGTGAACAGAATTCCCACTCACCTGAAGAAGGGGCTCAGAGCCTCGAAAGCTTGTGTGGCTTTTGCTACCAAATAAACCTGTTGGACTTTAACCTGGTGTTGTTAAACTTCTTACTGTGCACACCACTAGTCACAGGCCTCCACTCAGAGAAGCAATCCTCCACAACCACTCTCTGGCTTCTTCCATTGAGCCAGTGTCTAATCCAATTTACTACCTCCCCATGCATACCGTGCGACTGAACCTTCCGAACTAACCTCCCATGAGGGACCTTGTCAAAGGCCTTGCTGAAATCCAGGTAGACAACATCTACCGCCTTCCCTTCATCCACTTTCCTGGTAACCTCCTCGAAAAACTCTAATAGATTGGTCAAACATGACCTACCACGCACAAAGCCATGTTGACTCTCCCTAATAAGTCCCTGTCTATCCAAATATTTGTAGATCCTATCCCTTATCACACCTTCCAATAACTTGCCCACCACCGACGTCAAACTTACTGGCCTATAATTTCCCGGATTTCTTTTGGAACCTTCTTTAAACAACGGAACAACATGAGCCACCCTCCAATCATCCGGCACCTCCCCCGTGAATACTGACATTTTAAATATGTCTGCCAGGGCCCCTGCAAGTTCAACACTAGCTTCCCTCAAGGTCCGTGGGAATACCCTGTCCGGTCCTGGGGATTTATCCACTCTGATTTGCCTCTCCACGGTTCACTGCCTCTGCCGTCACTTTACCTCAGCTTATTCTGGTGCAAGAGGAGGCCATTCGGCCCATCGAGTTCCTGATATCCCACTGGAGAGCAATCCAGTCTGCGCTCTATCAAATCTCATTTCCTCTGAAGGAAACATCTCCAGCTTCTCCGACCCTATCCTCGGAGCTAAAATCCCTCATTCCCTGACTGCCGATCCTTTTCCCCCATCGCGTGGAGAGAGTTTGAGTATTTCCTCATGATTGACTGGGGGTAGGGGGAGTGATATACGCGATTGTGTACGTGTCTCTGTATCACCAGACACTTGTCACTTTGTCTCCGTGTACCTGAGGTCTGCTGGGTGGTGTGTACATGTTCCACTTGCATACGAGAAAGCATCAGATATAGGGTTGGCCATTCAGCCCATCGAGCCCCTTCCTGCTCCTGCCCCACTATCCATTAAGATTAACACTAATCTTCACAAAAGCGCACAATTGCCTGGGCACAGCAGGAGGCCATTCGTCCCATTGTCTATGTGCTAGCCCTTCATGGGAGCTACTCGCCCAATATCCCCCTCCCCCCACCTTCTTCCCGTGACCCGGAACATTCTTCCTCATCAGATTCCGATCCATTTCCCTTTTGGAATCCCTCGATTGAATCTGCCTCCCCCACACTCTCGGGCCGTGGATTCCCCGATCCTCACCACTCGCTGGGTGGAAAAGTTTCTCCTCGAGTCCCCCTCGCTTCTGTCTCCAATCACCTTCCAACATGTGGTCCACATCGGCACTCAAGACATAGGTAGGAAAAGGGATGGGGATGTAAGGCAGAAATTCAGGGAGTTAGGGTGGAAGCTTAGAGCCAGAACAAACAAAGTTGTTATCTCTGGTTTGTTACCCGTGCCACGTGATAGTGAGGAGAGGAATAGGGAGAGAGAACAGTTGAACACGTGGTTACAGGGATGGTGCAGGAGGGAGGGATTCAGATACCTGGACAATTGGGGCTCTTCCTGGGGTAGCTGGGACCTCTACAAACAGGATGGTCTGCACTTGAACCAGAGGGGTACCAATATCCTGGGGGGGAAATTTGCTAATGCTCTTCGGGAGGGTTTAAACTAATTCAGCAGGGGGGTGGGTACCTGAATTGTCGATCCGGTGTACAGGAGGTTGAGAGTAGTGAGGTCATGGATGAGGTTTCAGAGTCGCAGGAGTGTACCGGCAGGCAGGAAGGCGGTTTGAAGTGTGTATACTTCAACGCCAGGAGCATCCGGAATAAGGTGGGTGAACTTGCAGCATGGATTGGTACCTGGGATTTCGATGTTGTGGCCATCTCGGAGACATGGATAGAGCAGGGACAGGAATGGTTGTTGCAGGTTCCGGGGTTTAGATGTTTCAGTAAGAGCAGGGAAGGTGGTAAAAGAGGGGGAGGTGTGGCATTGTTAGTCAAGGACAGTATTACAGTGGCAGAAAGGACATTTGATGAGGACCCGTCTACTGAGGTAGTTTGGGCTGAGGTTAGAAACAGGAAAGGAGAGGTCACCCTGTTGGGAGTTTTCTATAGGCCTCCGAAAAGTTCCAGAGATGTAGAGGAAAGGATTGCAAAGATGATTCTGGATAGGAGTGAAAGTAACAGGGTAGTTGTTATGGGGGACTTTAACTTTACAAATATTGACTGGAAAAGCTATAGTTCGAGTACTTTAGAGGGGTCAGTTTTTGTCCAATGTGTGCAGGAGGGTTTCCTGACACAGTATGTAGATAGACCAACAAGAGGCGAGGCCACATTGGATTTGGTACTGGGTAATGAACCAGGCCAGGTGTTAGATTTGGAGGTAAGTGAGCACTTTGGTGACAGTGACCACAATTCGATTACGTTTACTTTAGCGATGGAAAAGGATAGGTATATACCAAAGGGCAAGAGTTATAGCTGGGGGAAAGAAAATTATGATGCGATTAGGCGAGATTTAGGTGGCATAGGTTGGGGAAGGAAACTGCAGGGGATGGGCACAATTGTAATGTGGAGCTTGTTCAAGGAACAGCTACTACGCGTCCTTGATAAATATGTACCTGTCAGGCAGGAAGGAAGCAGACGTGTGAGGGAACAGTGGTTTACTAAGGAGGTTGAATCTTTTGTGAAGAGGAAGAAGGAGACTTATGTTAAGATGAGACGTGAAGGCTCAGTTAAGGCACTTGAGAGTTACAAGTTAGCCAGGAAGGACCTAAAGAGAGAGTTAAGAAGAGCCAGGAGGGGACATGAGAAGTCTTTGGCAGGTAGGATCAAGGAAAACCCTAAAGCTTTCTACAGGTATGTCAGGAGTAAAAGAATGACTAGGGTAAGATTAGGGCCAGTCAAGGACAGTAGTGGGAAGTTGTGCGTGGAGCCTGAAGAGATAGGAGAGGCGCTAAATGAATATTTTTCGTCAGTATTCACACTGGAGAGGGACAGTGTTGTCGAGGGGAGTACTGAGATGCAGGCTGTTGGACTGGATGGGATTGGTGTTCATAAGGAGGAGGTGTTAGCAATTCTGGAAAGGGTAAAAATAGATAAGTCCCCTGGGCCAGATGGGACTTATCCTAGGATTCTCTGGGAGGCTAGAGAGGAGATTGCAGAGCCTTTGGCTTTGATCTTTGTGTCGTCATTGTCTACAGGAACAGTGCCAGAAGACTGGAGGATAGCAAATGTTGTCCCCTTGTTCAAGAAGGGGAGTAGAGACAACCCTGGTAATTATAGACCGGTGAGCCTTACTTCTGTTGTGGACAAAGTTTTGGAAAGGATTATAAGAGATAGGATTTATAATCACCTAGAAAGGAATAATTTGATTCGGGATAGTCAGCACGGTTTTGTGAAGGGTAGGTCGCGCCTCACAAACCTTATTGAGTTCTTTGAGAAGGTGGCCAAAGAGGTGGATGAGGGTAAAGCGGTTGATGTGGTGTATATGGATTTCAGCAAAGCGTTTGATAAGGTTCCCCATGGTAAGTTTTTGCAGAAAATACGGACACATGGGATTGAGGGTGATTTAGCGGTTTGGATCAGGAATTGGCTAGCTGTAAGAAGACAGAGGGTGGTGGTTGATGGGAAATATTCATCCTGGAGTTCAGTTACTAGTGGTGTACCGCAAGGATCTGTTTTGGGGCCACTGATGTTTGTCATTTTTATTCATGACTTGGATGAGGACGTGGAAGGATGGATTAATAAATTTGCGGATGACACTAAAGTCGGTGGAGTTGTAGACAGTGCGGAGGGAAGTGGCAGGTTACAGAGGGACATAGATAAGCTGCAGAGCTGGGCTGAAAGGTGGCAAATGGAGTTTAATGCGGAAAAGTGTGAGGTGATTCACTTTGGACGGAGTAACAGGAATACAGAATACTGGGCTAATGGTAAGATACTTGGTAGTGTGGATGAACAGAGGGATCTGGGTGTCCATGTGCATAGATCCCTGAAAGTTGGCACCCAGGTTGATAGGGTTGTTAAGAAGGCGTACGGTGTGTTAGCTTTTATTGGTAGAGAGATTGAGTTTTGGAGCCAGGAGGTCATGCTGCAACTGTACAAAACTCTGGTGCGGCCGCATTTGGAGTATTGCGTACAGTTCTGGGCGCCGTATTATAGGAAAGATGTGGAAGTGTTGGAAAGGGTGCAGAGGAGATTTACCAGGATGTTGCCTGGTATGGTGGGAAGATTGTATGAGGAAAGGCTGAGGGGCTTGAGGTTGTTTTCGTTAGAGAGAAGAAGGTTAAGAGGTGACTTAATAGAGGCATACAAGATGATCAGAGGATTAGATAGGGTGGATAGTGAGAGCCTTTTTCCTCGGATGGTGTTGGCTAGCATGAGGGGACATAGCTTTAAATTGAGGGGTGAGAGATATAGGAGAGATGTCAGAGGTAGGTTCTTTACTCAGAGAGTAGTAAGGGCGTGGAATGCCCTGCCTGCAGCAGTGGTGGACTCGTCAACGTTGAGAGCGTTCAAGTGGTTATTGGATAAACATATGGATGATATTGGAATAGTGTAGATTAGAGGGGCTTTAGATTGGTACCACTGGTCGGCGCAACATCGAGGGCCGAAGGGCCTGTACTGCGCTGTAATCTTCTATGTTCTGTCTGTGTCCCCGTGCTTCCCGATCCCTCCACCAATGGGAACAGTTCCTCCCTCCCCCTCTGTCCCGGGCCCCCTCGTGATTTTGAACACCTCGATCAAATCTCCCTCTCCACTTTCTCCCTCCCCCAGGAGAACATTCCCAACTTCTCCCATCCATCCACGGGATTGAAGTTCCTCATCCCAGGAACCATTCCCGTCAATCTTTTCCGCATCCTCTTTCTTTCGGCCTCTGTCTCACTCCCTCTCTCTGTCTCTCTCTCTCTTTCTCTGTCCTTGTCCCTGTCTCCCTCTCTCTCTGAATCTCTCTCTCTCTGTATCTCTATCTCTCTTTGTCTCTCTGTCTCTCCCTCTGTCTCTCTCTCTCTGTCCCTCTCTCTCTGTCTCTCTCCCTCTCTCTGTCCCTCTCTCTCTCAGTCTCTCTCTCTGTCCTTGTCTCTGTCTCTCTCTCTCTCTCCCTGTCTCTCCATCTCTCTGTCTCTCTGTCTCTGCCTCTCTCTCTCTCTCTCTCACTCTCCGTCTCTCTCTCTCTCTCTCTCCCCCTGTCTGTCTCTCTCTCTCTCTCTCTCTGTTTCTCTCTCTGTCTCTCTCTCTCTCAGTCTCTGTCTCTCTCTCTCCCTGTCTCTCCATGTCTCTGTCTCGCAGTCTCTCTCTCTCTGTCTCTCTCTCTCTCTCACTCTCCGTCTCTCTCTCTCTCCCCGTCTTTCTCTCTCCCCCTGTGATGCACCATCAATTTACGAGGACTCCAGCGAGTGAGTGAAAATAACAGGCTTTTAATCACAAAGAACTGGAACACACCCTTGTAGCTAACCTGGCCCAGACTGAGGCAGGAGGGAGGAACCGTCACCTTTATACCTCGATCAGGAGGAAAGGTAGAAGTCTCGGGTCAGGTGTAGCAGGGGTGTGTTCAGGCATATAACATGTAATTACAGTGGGTCACCACACCCTGTCTGTCACTCTCTCTCTCTCTGTCTCTCTCTCCATCTCTCTCTCTCTCTCCATCTCTCTCTCTCTCCCTCTCCACCCGACTCTCTTTCGCTCTCCCCATCTATCTCTCTCTCTCTATCTGTTTTTCTCTCTCTCCCCCCCCCCATCTGCCTCTCTCTCTCTCCCCGTTTGTCGCTCCCTGTCTATCTCTCTCTCTCTCTCTGTCTGCTTCTCTCTCTCTCTCTCCCCGTCTATCACGCTTTCTCTCCCCATCTGCCTCTCTCTCTCCCCGTCTCTCTCTCTTTCTCTCCCCGTCTCTCTCTCCCTCTCTCCCGCCCCCCCACCTCTCTCTCTCCCCATCTCCCTCTCTTTCTCCCCGTCTCCCTCTCTCTCCGTCTCTCTCTCTCTCCCCCCATCTCTGTCTCTCCATCTCCGTCTCTCTCTCTCTCACTCCATCTTTACGACACTCCTCAAATTCCGACCTCTTTGACTGAACTTTGGGTCACTGTACCCTGATATCTCTGTGTGTGATGTGGGATCGCACTGTGCACTCTAACTCTCCCGTGTCACACCTCGGGGCTGTTTCATGCAGTGAGAAGTATTGTGTGAAGAGATGTTGTTAATTACTGACCTGTCTGTGCGCGGAGTTTTCCGAAGGTCTTGACACCGATCCTGGAACGTTGAGTCTGGAATTATCCACAATCCTCCGTTTCGAGTCTCTCGCCTCCGTCTCCCCCCGGGGGAAGGGTGGGTCGAAGGGGGAGGGGAGGGGAGGTCAAGGAGGGGGAGGCTGGTTGCTGCATCCTGGGTTAGTGAGCTGTGACCCTCACTCCCCCCCCCCCCCCGACCCCTGACCCCGCGGTTCTCTGCAGAGGTGCAGGTCCCAAGGCTCCCGAGAAACTGACCCATGACCTTTCACACCGTCACAGGTTAGGGTCTCAGGGACCACGGAACCCGCTAGTGCCGGGGACGGGGGGGGAGGGTATCAGCAGGCTCCCAGAAGGGCTGTTTCCAGCGTTGGCCAAACTCGGCCCAAATATTACCCAGAGTCCCACTGGACAATCAGCGTCCAATCCCAGACCAACCAAATCCCTCCTCACACCGCACCCCCACCCTATCTCCATAATCTCTTCCAGCTCCGACACCCTGCCCTATCTCTGTAACCTCCTCCAGCCCCTACACCCCTCCCTATCTCTGTAACCTCCTCCAGCCCCTACACCCCTCCCTATCTCTGTAACCTCCTCCATCCCCTACAACCCTATCTCTGTAAACTCCGCCAGCACCTACACCCCTCCCTATCTCTGTAACCTCCTCCATCCCCTACACCCCTCCCTATCTCAGTAACAACCTCCAGTCCCTACAGCCCTCACCCCCGTCACTCTCTCTATTTCTCTCTCTCCCTTTTTCTATGTGGGTCTATTTTTGTCTCTCTCTTTCTCTCTCTCGCTTTCTCCCCTCCTTTAAGACATGACTTAAAAACAGATCTCTTTGGCTCACTTGTCCCTGTGTATATCAAAGAGAATAGCAGCCCCTGTGTATATTATAGAGAATAGCAGCCCCTGTGTATATTATAGAGAATAGCAGCCCCTGTGTATATTAGAGCGAATAGCAACCCTGTGTATATTATAGTGAAAAGCAGCCCCTGTGTATATTATAGAGAATAGCAGCCCCTGTGTATATTATAGAGAATAGCAGCCCCTGTGTATATTACAGTGAAAAGCAGCCCCTGTGTATATTATAGAGAATAGCAGCCCCTGTGTATATTATAGAGAATAGCAGCCCCTGTGTATATTATGGAGAATAGCAGCCCCTGTGTATATTATAGCGAACAGCAGCCCTGTGTATATTACTGAGAATAGCAGTCCCTGTGTATATTATAGAGAATAGCAGCCCTGTGTATATTATAGAGAATAGCAGTCCCTGTGTATATTATAGAGAATAGCAGTCACTGTGTATATTATAGAGAATAGCAGTCCCTGTGTATATTATAGAGAATAGCAGTCCCTGTGTATATTATAGAGAATAGCAGCCCCTGTGTATATTATAGAGAATAGCAGCCCCTGTGTATATTATAGAGAATAGCAGCCCCTGTGTATATTATAGCGAACAGCAGCCCTGTGTATATTACTGAGAATAGCAGTCCCTGTGTATATTATAGAGAATAGCAGCCCCTGTGTATATTATTGAGAATAGCACCCCCTGTGTATATTATAGAGAATAGCAGTCCCTGTGTATATCATTGAGAATAGCAGCCCCTGTGTATATTATAGAGAATAGCAGTCACTGTGTATATTATAGAGAATAGCAGTCCCTGTGTATATTATTGAGAATAGCACCCCCTGTGTATATTATAGAGAATAGCAGTCCCTGTGTATATTATTGAGAATAGCAGTCCCTGTGTATATTATAGAGAATAGCAGTCCCTGTGTATATTATAGAGAGTAGCAGCCCCTGTGTATATTATAGAGAATAGCAGCCCCTGTGTATATTATAGAGAATAGCAGCCCCTGTGTATATTATAGAGAATAGCAGTCCCTGTGTATATTATTGAGAATAGCACCCCCTGTGTATATTATAGAGAATAGCAGTCCCTGTGTATATTATAGAGAGTAGCAGCCCCTGTGTATATTATAGAGAATAGCAGTCACTGTGTATATTATAGAGAATAGCAGTCCCTGTGTATATTATAGAGAATAGCACCCCCTGTGTATATTATAGAGAATAGCAGTCCCTGTGTATATTATTGAGAATAGCACCCCCTGTGTATATTATAGAGAATAGCAGTCCCTGTGTATATTATTGAGAATAGCACCCCCTGTGTATATTATAGAGAATAGCAGTCCCTGTGTATATTATTGAGAATAGCACCCCCTGTGGATATTATAGAGATTAGCAGCCCCTGTGTATATTATCGAGAATAGCAGTCCCTGTGTATATTATTGAGAATAGCACCCCCTGTGTATATTATAGAGAATAGCAGTCCCTGTGTATATTCTAGAGAGTAGCAGCCCCTGTGTATATTATTGAGAATAGCACCCCCTGTGTATATTATAGAGAATAGCAGCCCCTGTGTATATTATAGAGAATAGCAGTCCCTGTGTATATTATTGAGAATAGCACCCCCTGTGTATATTATAGAGAATAGCAGTCCCTGTGTATATTATAGAGAGTAGCAGCCCCTGTGTATATTATAGAGAATAGCACCCCCTGTGTATATTATAGAGAATAGCAGTCCCTGTGTATATTATTGAGAATAGCACCCCCTGTGTATATTATAGAGAATAGCAGTCCCTGTGTATATTATTGAGAATAGCACCCCCTGTGTATATTATAGAGAATAGCAGTCCCTGTGTATATTATTGAGAATAGCACCCCCTGTGTATATTATAGAGAATAGCAGTCCCTGTGTATATTATAGAGAGTAGCAGCCCCTGTGTATATTATAGAGAATAGCACCCCCTGTGTATATTATAGAGAATAGCAGTCCCTGTGTATATTATAGAGAGTAGCAGCCCCTGTGTATATTATAGAGAATAGCAGCCCCTGTGTATATTATAGAGAATAGCAGTCGCTGTGTATATTATAGAGAATAGCAGCCCCTGTGTATATTATAGAGAATAGCAGTCCCTGTGTATATTATAGAGAATAGCAGTCCCTGTGTATATTATAGAGAGTAGCAGCCCCTGTGTATATTATAGAATAGCAGCCCCTGTGTATATTATAGAGAATAGCAGCCCCTGTGTATATTATAGAGAATAGCAGCCCCTGTGTATATTATAGAGAATAGCAGTCCCTGTGTATATTATAGAGAGTAGCAGCCCCTGTGTATATTAAAGAGAATAGCAGCCCCTGTGTATATTATAGAGAATAGCAGCCCCTGTGTATATTATAGAGAATAGCAGTCCCTGTGTATATTATAGAGAATAGCAGCCCCTCTGTATTTTATAGAGAATAGCTGTCCCTGTGTATATTATAGAGAATAGCAGCCCCTGTGTATATTATAGAGAATAGCAGCCCCTGTGTATATTATAGAGAATAGCAGCCCTTGTGTATGTTAGAGAGAATAGCAGCCCCGTGTATATTATAGAGAATAGCAGTCCCTGTGTATATTATAGAGAATAGCAGTCGCTGTGTATATTACTGAGAATAGCAGTCCCTGTGTATATTATAGAGAATAGCAGCCCCTGTGTATATTATAGAGAATAGCAGCCCCTGTGTATATTATAGAGAATAGCAGTCGCTGTGTATATTACTGAGAATAGCAGCCCCTGTGTATATTATAGAGAATAGCAGCCCCTGTGTATATTATAGAGAATAGCAGCCCCTGTGTATATTATAGAGAATAGCAGCCCCTGTGTATATTATAGAGAATAGCAGTCCCTGTGTATATTATAGAGAATAGCAGTCCCTGTGTATATTATAGAGACTAGCAGCCCCTGTGTATATTACAGAGAATAGCACCCCCTGTGTATATTATAGAGAATAGCAGTCGCTGTGTATATTACTGAGAATAGCAGTCCCTGTGTATATTATAGAGAATAGCAGCCCCTGTGTATATTATAGAGAATAGCAGCCCCTGTGTATATTATAGAGAATAGCAGTCGCTGTGTATATTATCGAGAATAGCAGTCCCTGTGTATATTATAGAGAATAGCAGTCGCTGTGTATATTACTGAGAATAGCAGTCCCTGTGTATATTATAGAGAATAGCAGCCCCTGTGTATATTATAGAGAATAGCAGCCCCTGTGTATATTATAGAGAATAGCAGTCCCTGTGTATATTATAGAGAATAGCAGCCCCTGTGTATATTATAGAGAATAGCAGCCCCTGTGTATATTATAGAGAATAGCAGTCCCTGTGTATATCACAGAGAATAGCAGCCCATGTGTATATTATAGAGAATAGCAGTCCCTGTGTATATTATAGAGAATAGCAGTCGCTGTGTATATTATAGAGAATAGCAGCCCCTGTGTATATTATAGAGAATAGCAGTCCCTGTGTATATTATAGAGAATAGCAGTCCCTGTGTATATTATAGAGAGTAGCAGCCCCTGTGTATATTATAGAATAGCAGCCCCTGTGTATATTATAGAGAATAGCAGCCCCTGTGTATATTATAGAGAATAGCAGCCCCTGTGTATATTATAGAGAATAGCAGTCCCTGTGTATATTATAGAGAGTAGCAGCCCCTGTGTATATTAAAGAGAATAGCAGCCCCTGTGTATATTATAGAGAATAGCAGCCCCTGTGTATATTATAGAGAATAGCAGTCCCTGTGTATATTATAGAGAATAGCAGCCCCTCTGTATTTTATAGAGAATAGCTGTCCCTGTGTATATTATAGAGAATAGCAGCCCCTGTGTATATTATAGAGAATAGCAGCCCCTGTGTATATTATAGAGAATAGCAGCCCTTGTGTATGTTAGAGAGAATAGCAGCCCCGTGTATATTATAGAGAATAGCAGTCCCTGTGTATATTATAGAGAATAGCAGTCGCTGTGTATATTACTGAGAATAGCAGTCCCTGTGTATATTATAGAGAATAGCAGCCCCTGTGTATATTATAGAGAATAGCAGCCCCTGTGTATATTATAGAGAATAGCAGTCGCTGTGTATATTACTGAGAATAGCAGCCCCTGTGTATATTATAGAGAATAGCAGCCCCTGTGTATATTATAGAGAATAGCAGCCCCTGTGTATATTATAGAGAATAGCAGCCCCTGTGTATATTATAGAGAATAGCAGTCCCTGTGTATATTATAGAGAATAGCAGTCCCTGTGTATATTATAGAGACTAGCAGCCCCTGTGTATATTACAGAGAATAGCACCCCCTGTGTATATTATAGAGAATAGCAGTCGCTGTGTATATTACTGAGAATAGCAGTCCCTGTGTATATTATAGAGAATAGCAGCCCCTGTGTATATTATAGAGAATAGCAGCCCCTGTGTATATTATAGAGAATAGCAGTCGCTGTGTATATTATCGAGAATAGCAGTCCCTGTGTATATTATAGAGAATAGCAGTCGCTGTGTATATTACTGAGAATAGCAGTCCCTGTGTATATTATAGAGAATAGCAGCCCCTGTGTATATTATAGAGAATAGCAGCCCCTGTGTATATTATAGAGAATAGCAGTCCCTGTGTATATTATAGAGAATAGCAGCCCCTGTGTATATTATAGAGAATAGCAGCCCCTGTGTATATTATAGAGAATAGCAGTCCCTGTGTATATCACAGAGAATAGCAGCCCATGTGTATATTATAGAGAATAGCAGTCCCTGTGTATATTATAGAGAATAGCAGTCCCTGTGTATATTATAGAGAATAGCACACCCTGTGTATATTATAGAGAATAGCACACCCTGTGTATATTGCAGAGAATAGCAGCCCCTGTGTATATTATGGAGAATAGCAGCCCCTGTGTATATTATAGAGAATAGCAGTCACTGTGTATATTATAGAGAATAGCACACCCTGTGTATATCACAGAGAATAGCAGCCCATGTGTATATTATAGAGAATAGCAGCCCCTGTGTATATTATAGAGAATAGCAGCCCCTGTGTATATTATAGAGAATAGCAGTCCCTGTGTATATTACAGAGAATAGCAGTCCCTGTGTATATTATAGAGACTAGCAGCCCCTGTGTATATTACAGAGAATAGCACCCCCTGTGTATATTATAGAGAATAGCAGTCGCTGTGTATATTACTGAGAATAGCAGTCCCTGTGTATATTATAGAGAATAGCAGCCCCTGTGTATATTATAGAGAATAGCAGCCCCTGTGTATATTATAGAGAATAGCAGTCGCTGTGTATATTATAGAGAATAGCAGTCCCTGTGTATATTATAGAGAATAGCAGTCGCTGTGTATATTACTGAGAATAGCAGTCCCTGTGTATATTATAGAGAATAGCAGCCCCTGTGTATATTATAGAGAATAGCAGCCCCTGTGTATATTATAGAGAATAGCAGTCGCTGTGTATATTATAGAGAATAGCAGTCCCTGTGTATATTATAGAGAATAGCAGTCGCTGTGTATATTATAGAGAATAGCACCCCCTGTGTATATTATAGAGAATAGCAGTCGCTGTGTATATTACTGAGAATAGCAGTCCCTGTGTATATTATAGAGAATAGCAGCCCCTGTGTATATTATAGAGAATAGCAGCCCCTGTGTATATTATAGAGAATAGCAGCCCATGTGTATATTATGGAGAATAGCAGCCCCTGTGGATATTATAGAGAATAGCAGCCCCTGTGTATATTATAGAGAATAGCAGTCCCTGTGTATATTATAGAGAGTAGCAGCCCCTGTGTATATTACAGAGAATAGCAGCCCCTGTGTATATTATAGAGAATAGCAGTCCCTGTGTATATTATAGAGAATAGCATCCCCTGTGTATATTATAGAGAATAGCAGCCCCTGTGTATATTATAGAGAATAGCAGTCCCTGTGTATATTATAGAGAATAGCAGCCCCTGTGTATATTATAGAGAATAGCAGCCCCTGTGTATATTATAGAGAATAACAGTCCCTGTGTATATTATAGAGAGTAGCAGCCCCTGTGTATATTACAGAGAATAGCAGCCCCTGTGTATATTATAGAGAATAGCAGTCCCTGTGTATATTATAGAGAGTAGCAGCCCCTGTGTATATTATAGAGAATAGCAGCCTCTGTGTATATTATAGAGAATAGCAGCCCCTGTGTATATTATAGAGAGTAGCAGCCCCTGTGTATATTAAAGAGAATAGCAGTCCCTGTGTATATTATAGAGAATAGCAGTCCCTGTGTATATTATAGAGAATAGCAGCCCCTGTGTATATTATAGAGAATAGCAGCCCCTGTGTATATTATAGAGAATAGCAGCCCCTGTGTATATTATAGAGAATAGCAGCCCCTGTGTATTTTATAGAGAATAGCAGTCCCTTGTGTATGTTATAGAGAATAGCAGCCCCGTGTATATTGTAGAGAATAGCAGTACCTGTGTATATTATAGAGAATAGCAGCCCCTGTGTATATTATAGAGAATAGCAGCCCCTGTGTATATTATAGAGAATAGCAGTCCCTGTGTATATCACAGAGAATAGCAGCCCATGTGTATATTATAGAGAATAGCAGTCCCTGTGTATATTATAGAGAATAGCAGTCCCTGTGTATATTATAGAGAATAGCACACCCTGTGTATATTATAGAGAATAGCACACCCTGTGTATATTGCAGAGAATAGCAGCCCCTGTGTATATTATAGAGAATAGCAGCCCCTGTGTATATTATACAGAATAGCAGCCCCTGTGTATATTATAGAGAATAGCAGCCCCTGTGTATATTATAGAGAATAGCAGTCCCTGTGTATATTATAGAGAATAGCAGCCCCTGTGTATATTATAGAGAATAGCAGCCCCTGTGTATTTTATAGAGAATAGCAGTCCCTGTGTATATTATAGAGAATAGCAGCCCCTGTGTATTTTACAGAGAATAGCAGTCCCTGTGTATATTATAGAGAATAGCAGTCACTGTGTATATTATAGAGAATAGCAGTCCCTGTGTATATTATAGAGAATAGCAGTCCCTGTGTATATTATAGAGAATAGCAGCCCCTGTGTATATTATAGAGAATAGCAGTCCCTGTGTATATTATAGAGAATAGCAGCCCCTGTGTATATTATAGAGAATAGCAGCCCCTGTGTATTTTATAGAGAATAGCAGTCCCTGTGTATATTATAGAGAATAGCAGCCCCTGTGTATTTTACAGAGAATAGCAGCCCCTGTGTATTTTACAGAGAATAGCAGCCCCTGTGTATATTATAGAGAATAGCAGCCCCTGTGTATATTATAGAGAATAGCAGTCACTGTGTATATTATAGAGAATAGCAGTCCCTGTGTATATTATAGAGAATAGCAGTCACTGTGTATATTATAGAGAATAGCAGTCCCTGTGTATATTATACAGAATAGCAGCCCCTGTGTATATTATAGAGAATAGCAGCCCCTGTGTATATTATAGAGAATAGCAGCCCCTGTGTATATTATAGAGAATAGCAGCCCCTGTGTATTTTATAGAGAATAGCAGTCCCTGTGTATATTATAGAGAATAGCAGCCCCTGTGTATTTTACAGAGAATAGCAGTCCCTGTGTATATTATAGAGAATAGCAGTCCCTGTGTATATTATACAGAATAGCAGTCCCTGTGTATATCACAGAGAATAGCAGCCGTTGTGTATATTATAGAGAATAGCACACCCTGTGTATATTGCAGAGAATAGCAGCCCCTGTGTATATTATACAGAATAGCAGTCGCTGTGTATATTATTGAGGATAGCAGTCCCTGTGTATATTATACAGAATAGCAGTCGCTGTTTATATTATAGAGAATAGCAGCTCCTGTGTATATTATAGAGAATAGCAGCCCCTGTGTATATTATAGAGAATAGCAGTCCCTGTGTATATTATAGAGAATAGCAGTCCCTGTGTATAATATAGAGAATAGCAGCCCCTGTGTATATTATAGAGAATAGCAGCCCCTGTGTATATTATAGAGAATAGCAGTCCCTGTGTATATTATAGAGAATAGCAGCCCCTGTGTATATTATAGGGAATAGCAGCCCCTGTGTATATTATAGAGAATAGCAGTCCCTGTGTATATTATAGAGAATAGCAGCCCCTGTGTATATTATAGAGAATAGCAGTCCCCGTGTATAATATAGAGAATAGCAGCCCCTGTGTATATTATAGAGAATAGCAGCCCCTGTGTATATTATAGAGAATAGCAGCCCCTGTGTATATTATAGAGAATAGCAGCCCCTGTGTATATTATAGAGAACAGCAGCCCCTGTGTATATTATAGAGAATAGCAGCCCCTCTGTATATTATAGAGAATAGCAGTCCCTGTGTATATTATAGAGAATAGCAGTCACTGTGTATATTATAGGGAATAGCAGTCCCTGTGTATATTATAGAGAATAGCAGTCCCTGTGTATATTATAGAGAACAGCAGCCTCTGTTGTAAGTTTCAGTTGAATCCTCCATATTTTAAGACGACTGAGGAGAAACCTGACAGTTTAAAAGTGGCTAACTCTGGCTGATGGTTGATATAAACCTCCCAGAAGGCTCGGCAGGACAAACATAACCTGCCTGTGGACTGTGCTAAGGGAAAGGTGTGAGCCCCCGGAATATGCAAGTGGCCAGAAAGGCAGACACACCAGTGATCGAATCATCAGAAGGACAAAGGGAGATGGAGACCAGCAGACGGACAGTAAACAGACCAGCAGGGAGACAATAGCCACGGAAATTGGCCCATCCACAGAAGACCCATCCCACTAATGGGACACCGTTCAGGAAGCTCGGGAGGAGCATTAAGAAGACATGAAAATAACGACCCCCGGGGGTCAAGGCAGTTCCAGCATTTTGTGTTTGGACTTGACTCAATTAAACCGAGACTGCCGGTGATCGGAAGCCCCTTTGTCCTTGAAAATCACCTACGGGGGCAGGGAAGTTGGTTGTTAAATTGAGCGGAAGTTAAGAGCAAGAGAGAGGCAGACAAGGAGGACCGAGCTCTCTCCCAGAATCGCAAGCTGATGTGCAGAGGTGAAGACCAACAGCAGCCCAGTTTCGACCCTGCACTGAGACATTCGAGCCCATCACAAAGGAACCCCTTTTAGAATTGTGAGTTTCCCAGCCAACCTTGTGAAGCTCCCGAGGATAGGATAGAGGTTGAGGCAAGGGGAGGGGCGGTGTATTGTAATGTTAAAGTTCAGTAATCTTGTTTTGAACTGTGTAAAGTAAGATTTTACATTGTACCCGTTAGCGTTTCTCCCATAGTGATAGTATAAAGTATAAGTTTTATTCATGTGTGGTGGGGTATTGGAGAGGTTGATTCTATTGTTAAATAAATCACTAGAAGTTTTGAAACTCGTTTGGAATCCGTCTTGCCTCTTGTTCTCTCATCAGCGCACTCTGGTGAGGTCACAGTTTCAATATCCCTTACCATAAATCCGGAGTCTAGAACCGAGGGTGATCTGAGTGATTCGAACCCGCTCACTCCAGGGAGACTGCTGGTCAGGAGATAAAAGGGACAGAGTCTCTCTGTTCTCTCTCTTGGAGACCGACTCGAGTGGAGTGGGTGCAGGCTGGCCGTTGTCCCACCGACAAGGGAGAGAATCACTCAGGCCTTGGTGGTGGTTTTGGGATGGCTGTGTGATATAAGTATCAGGTTACCGGTCAGGTATAAACGGTGAGCCTGGTTCAGCGCTCTCTCTCCGGCGGAGTTGTCCCAGTGCGGCATTCCCCGGCCTTTGAAATTTCAAGGCCTGTGAGAGAGAGAGACACTCGCAGCTATCGGCAGACCCTCAAATAGTGGAGTAAAGAGAAAGATCCCGCTACACTGTGTATATTACGGAGAATAGCAGCCCCTGTGTATATTACAGAGAATAGCAGTCACTGTGTATATTATAGAGAATAGCAGCCCCTGTGTATATTATAGAGAATAGCAGCTCCTGTGTATATTACAGAGAATAGCAGTCACTGTGTATATTATAGAGAATAGCAGCCCCTGTGTATATTACAGAGAATAGCAGCTCCTGTGTATATTATAGAGAATACCAGCCCCTGTGTATATTACAGAGAATAGCAGTCACTGTGTATATTATAGAGAATAGCAGCCCCTGTGTATATTACAGAGAATAGCAGCCCCTGTGTATATTATACAGAATACCAGCCCCTGTGTATATTACAGAGAATAGCAGCCCCTGTGTATATTATAGAGAATAGCAGCCCCTGTGTATATTATAGAGAATAGCAGTCACTGTGTATATTATAGAGAATAGCAGTCACTGTGTATATTATAGAGAATAGCAGCCCCTGTGTATATTATACAGAATACCAGCCCCTGTGTATATTACAGAGAATAGCAGCCCCTGTGTATATTACAGAGAATAGCAGTCCCTGTGTATATTATAGAGAATAACAGCCCCTGTGTATATTACAGAGAATAGCAGCCCCTGTGTATATTATAGAGAATAGCAGTCACTGTGTATATTATAGAGAATAGCAGCCCCTGTGTATATTATAGAGAATAGCAGTCACTGTGTATATTATAGAGAATAGCAGCCCCTGTGTATATTATACAGAATACCAGCCCCTGTGTATATTACAGAGAATAGCAGCCCCTGTGTATATTACAGAGAATAGCAGTCCCTGTGTATATTACAGAGAATAGCAGCCCCTGTGTATATTACAGAGAATAGCAGTCCCTGTGTATATTATAGAGAATAGCAGCCCCTGTGTATATTATAGAGAATAGCAGCCCCTGTGTATATTATAGAGAATAGCAGCCCCTGTGTGTATTATAGAGAATAGCAGTCCCTGTGTATATTATAGAGAATAGCAGCCCCTGTGTATATTATAGAGAATAGCGACCCCTGTGTATAGTATAGAGAATAGCAGTCCCTGTGTATATTATAGAGAATAGCAGTCCCTGTGTATATTATAGAGAATAGCAGTCACTGTGTATATTATAGAGAATAGCAGTCCCTGTGTATATTATAGAGAATAGCAGCCCCTGTGTATATTATAGAGAATAGCAGTCCCTGTGTATATTATAGAGAATAGCAGTCCCTGTGTATATTATAGAGAATAGCAGCCCCTGTGTATATTATAGAGAATAGCAGTCCCTGTGTATATTATAGAGAATAGCAGCCCCTGTGTATATTATAGAGAATAGCAGTCCCTGTGTATATTATAGAGAATAGCAGCCCCTGTGTATATTATAGAGAATAGCAGCCTCTGTGTATATTATAGAGAAGAGCAGGCCCTGTGTATATTATAGAGAATAGCAGTCACTGTGTATATTACAGAGAATAGCAGCCCCTGTGTATATTATAGAGAATAGCAGTCACTGTGTATATTACAGAGAATAGCACGCCCTGTGTATATTATAGAGAATAGCAGCCCCTGTGTATATTTCAGAGAATAGCAGCCCCTGTGTATATTACAGAGAATAGCAGTCACTGTGTATATTACAGAGAATAGCAGTCCCTGTGTATATGATAGAGAATAGCAGCCCCTGTGTATATTATAGAGAATAGCAGTCCCTGTGTATATGATAGAGAATAGCAGCCCCTGTGTATATTATAGAGAATAGCAGCCCCTGTTTATATTACAGAGAATAGCAGCCCCTGTGTATATTATAGAGAATAGCAGCCCCTGTGTATATTATAGAGAATAGCAGCCCCTGTGTATATTATAGAGAATAGCGGTCCCTGTGTATATTATAGAGAATAGCAGTCCCTGTGTATATTATAGAGAATAGCAGTCCCTGTGTATATTATAGAGAATAGCAGTCCCTGTGTATATTATAGAGAATAGCAGTCCCTGTGTATATTATAGAGAATAGCACGCCCTGTGTATATTATAGAGAATAGCAGCCCCTGTGTATATTACAGAGAATAGCAGTTGCTGTGTATATTACAGAGAATAGCAGTCACTGTGTATATTACAGAGAATAGCAGTCCCTGTGTATATTATAGAGAATAGCGGACCCTGTGTATATTATAGAGAATAGCAGCCCCTGTGTATATTGTAGAGAATAGCAGCCCCTGTGTATATTACAGAGAATAGCAGTCACTGTGTATATTACAGAGAATAGCAGTCGCTGTGTATATTATAGAGAATAGCAGTCCCTGTGTATATTATAGAGAATAGCAGTCCCTGTGTATATTATAGAGAATAGCAGCCCCTGTGTATATTATAGAGAATAGCAGTCACTGTGTATATTACAGAGAATAGCAGTCCCTGTGTATATTATAGAGAATAGCAGCCCCTGTGTATATTATAGAGAATAGCAGTCGCTGTGTATATTATAGAGAATAGCAGCCCCTGTGTATATTATTGAGAATAGCACCCCCTGTGTATATTATAGAGAATAGCAGTCCCTGTGTATATTATAGAGAGTAGCAGCCCCTGTGTATATTATAGAATAGCAGCCCCTGTGTATATTATAGAGAGTAGCAGCCCCTGTGTATATTAAAGAGAATAGCAGCCCCTGTGTATATTATAGAGAATAGCAGCCCCTGTGTATATTATAGAGAATAGCAGTCCCTGTGTATATTATTGAGAATAGCACCCCCTGTGTATATTATAGAGAATAGCAGTCCCTGTGTATATTATAGAGAGTAGCAGCCCCTGTGTATATTATAGAATAGCAGCCCCTGTGTATATTATAGAGAGTAGCAGCCCCTGTGTATATTAAAGAGAATAGCAGCCCCTGTGTATATTATAGAGAATAGCAGCCCCTGTGTATATTAAAGAGAATAGCAGCCCCTGTGTATATTATAGAGAATAGCAGCCCCTGTGTATATTATAGAGAATAGCAGTCCCTGTGTATATTATAGAGAATAGCAGCCCCTCTGTATATTATAGAGAATAGCAGTCCCTGTGTATATTATAGAGAATAGCAGCCCCTGTGTATATTATAGAGAATAGCAGCCCCTGTGTATATTATAGAGAATAGCAGCCCTTGTGTATGTTAGAGAGAATAGCAGCCCCGTGTATATTATAGAGAATAGCAGTCCCTGTGTATATTATAGAGAATAGCAGTCGCTGTGTATATTACTGAGAATAGCAGTCCCTGTGTATATTATAGAGAATAGCAGCCGCTGTGTATATTATAGAGAATAGCAGCCCCTGTGTATATTATAGAGAATAGCAGTCGCTGTGTATATTACTGAGAATAGCAGCCCCTGTGTATATTATAGAGAATAGCAGCCCCTGTGTATATTATAGAGAATAGCAGCCCCTGTGTATATTATAGAGAATAGCAGCCCCTGTGTATATTATAGAGAATAGCAGTCCCTGTGTATATTATAGAGAGTAGCAGCCCCTGTGTATATTACACAGAATAGCACCCCCTGTGTATATTATAGAGAATAGCAGTCGCTGTGTATATTACTGAGAATAGCAGTCCCTGTGTATATTATAGAGAATAGCAGCCCCTGTGTATATTATAGAGAATAGCAGCCCCTGTGTATATTATAGAGAATAGCAGTCGCTGTGTATATTATAGAGAATAGCAGTCCCTGTGTATATTATAGAGAATAGCAGTCGCTGTGTATATTACTGAGAATAGCAGTCCCTGTGTATATTATAGAGAATAGCAGCCCCTGTGTATATTATAGAGAATAGCAGCCCCTGTGTATATTATAGAGAATAGCAGTCGCTGTGTATATTATAGAGAATAGCAGTCCCTGTGTATATTATAGAGAATAGCAGTCGCTGTGTATATTATAGAGAATAGCACCCCCTGTGTATATTATAGAGAATAGCAGTCGCTGTGTATATTACAGAGAATAGCAGTCCCTGTGTATATTATAGAGAATAGCAGCCCCTGTGTATATTATAGAGAATAGCAGCCCCTGTGTATAATATAGAGAATAGCAGCCCCTGTGTATATTATAGAGAATAGCAGCCCCTGTGGATATTATAGAGAATAGCAGCCCCTGTGTATATTATAGAGAATAGCAGCCCTTGTGTATGTTAGAGAGAATAGCAGCCCCGTGTATATTATAGAGAATAGCAGTCCCTGTGTATATTATAGAGAATAGCAGTCGCTGTGTATATTACTGAGAATAGCAGTCCCTGTGTATATTATAGAGAATAGCAGCCGCTGTGTATATTATAGAGAATAGCAGCCCCTGTGTATATTATAGAGAATAGCAGTCGCTGTGTATATTACTGAGAATAGCAGCCCCTGTGTATATTATAGAGAATAGCAGCCCCTGTGTATATTATAGAGAATAGCAGCCCCTGTGTATATTATAGAGAATAGCAGCCCCTGTGTATATTATAGAGAATAGCAGTCCCTGTGTATATTATAGAGAGTAGCAGCCCCTGTGTATATTACACAGAATAGCACCCCCTGTGTATATTATAGAGAATAGCAGTCGCTGTGTATATTACTGAGAATAGCAGTCCCTGTGTATATTATAGAGAATAGCAGCCCCTGTGTATATTATAGAGAATAGCAGCCCCTGTGTATATTATAGAGAATAGCAGTCGCTGTGTATATTATAGAGAATAGCAGTCCCTGTGTATATTATAGAGAATAGCAGTCGCTGTGTATATTACTGAGAATAGCAGTCCCTGTGTATATTATAGAGAATAGCAGCCCCTGTGTATATTATAGAGAATAGCAGCCCCTGTGTATATTATAGAGAATAGCAGTCGCTGTGTATATTATAGAGAATAGCAGTCCCTGTGTATATTATAGAGAATAGCAGTCGCTGTGTATATTATAGAGAATAGCACCCCCTGTGTATATTATAGAGAATAGCAGTCGCTGTGTATATTACAGAGAATAGCAGTCCCTGTGTATATTATAGAGAATAGCAGCCCCTGTGTATATTATAGAGAATAGCAGCCCCTGTGTATAATATAGAGAATAGCAGCCCCTGTGTATATTATAGAGAATAGCAGCCCCTGTGGATATTATAGAGAATAGCAGCCCCTGTGTATATTATAGAGAATAGCAGCCCCTGTGTATATTATAGAGAATAGCATCCCCTGTGTATATTATAGAGAATAGCAGCCCCTGTGTATATTATAGAGAATAGCATCCCCTGTGTATATTATAGAGAATAGCAGTCGCTGTGTATATTACTGAGAATAGCAGTCCCTGTGTATATTATAGAGAATAGCAGCCCCTGTGTATATTATAGAGAATAGCAGCCCCTGTGTATATTATAGAGAATAGCAGTCGCTGTGTATATTATAGAGAATAGCAGTCCCTGTGTATATTATAGAGAATAGCAGTCGCTGTGTATATTACTGAGAATAGCAGTCCCTGTGTATATTATAGAGAATAGCAGCCCCTGTGTATATTATAGAGAATAGCAGCCCCTGTGTATATTATAGAGAATAGCAGTCGCTGTGTATATTATAGAGAATAGCAGTCCCTGTGTATATTATAGAGAATAGCAGTCGCTGTGTATATTATAGAGAATAGCACCCCCTGTGTATATTATAGAGAATAGCAGTCGCTGTGTATATTACAGAGAATAGCAGTCCCTGTGTATATTATAGAGAATAGCAGCCCCTGTGTATATTATAGAGAATAGCAGCCCCTGTGTATAATATAGAGAATAGCAGCCCCTGTGTATATTATAGAGAATAGCAGCCCCTGTGGATATTATAGAGAATAGCAGCCCCTGTGTATATTATAGAGAATAGCAGCCCTTGTGTATGTTAGAGAGAATAGCAGCCCCGTGTATATTATAGAGAATAGCAGTCCCTGTGTATATTATAGAGAATAGCAGTCGCTGTGTATATTACTGAGAATAGCAGTCCCTGTGTATATTATAGAGAATAGCAGCCGCTGTGTATATTATAGAGAATAGCAGCCCCTGTGTATATTATAGAGAATAGCAGTCGCTGTGTATATTACTGAGAATAGCAGCCCCTGTGTATATTATAGAGAATAGCAGCCCCTGTGTATATTATAGAGAATAGCAGCCCCTGTGTATATTATAGAGAATAGCAGCCCCTGTGTATATTATAGAGAATAGCAGTCCCTGTGTATATTATAGAGAGTAGCAGCCCCTGTGTATATTACACAGAATAGCACCCCCTGTGTATATTATAGAGAATAGCAGTCGCTGTGTATATTACTGAGAATAGCAGTCCCTGTGTATATTATAGAGAATAGCAGCCCCTGTGTATATTATAGAGAATAGCAGCCCCTGTGTATATTATAGAGAATAGCAGTCGCTGTGTATATTATAGAGAATAGCAGTCCCTGTGTATATTATAGAGAATAGCAGTCGCTGTGTATATTACTGAGAATAGCAGTCCCTGTGTATATTATAGAGAATAGCAGCCCCTGTGTATATTATAGAGAATAGCAGCCCCTGTGTATATTATAGAGAATAGCAGTCGCTGTGTATATTATAGAGAATAGCAGTCCCTGTGTATATTATAGAGAATAGCAGTCGCTGTGTATATTATAGAGAATAGCACCCCCTGTGTATATTATAGAGAATAGCAGTCGCTGTGTATATTACAGAGAATAGCAGTCCCTGTGTATATTATAGAGAATAGCAGCCCCTGTGTATATTATAGAGAATAGCAGCCCCTGTGTATAATATAGAGAATAGCAGCCCCTGTGTATATTATAGAGAATAGCAGCCCCTGTGGATATTATAGAGAATAGCAGCCCCTGTGTATATTATAGAGAATAGCAGCCCCTGTGTATATTATAGAGAATAGCATCCCCTGTGTATATTATAGAGAATAGCAGCCCCTGTGTATATTATAGAGAATAGCATCCCCTGTGTATATTATAGAGAATAGCAGCCCCTGTGTATATTATAGAGAATAGCAGTCCCTGTGTATATTATAGAGAATAGCAGCCCCTGTGTATATTATAGAGAATAGCAGCCCCTGTGTATATAAAAGAGAATAGCAGTCCCTGTGTATATTATAGAGAATAGCAGCCCCTGTGTATATTATAGAGAATAGCAGTCCCTGTGTATATTATAGAGAATAGCATCCCCTGTGTATATTATAGAGAATAGCAGTCGCTGTGTATATTACTGAGAATAGCAGTCCCTGTGTATATTGTAGAGAATAGCAGCCCCTGTGTATATTATAGAGAATAGCAGCCCCTGTGTATATTATAGAGAATAGCAGCCCCTGTGTATATTATAGAGAATAGCAGCCCCTGTGTATATTATAGAGAATAGCAGCCCCTGTGTATATTACTGAGAATAGCAGTCCCTGTGTATATTATAGAGAATAGCAGTCCCTGTGTATATTATAGAGAATAACAGTCCCTGTGTATATTATAGAGAGTAGCAGCCCCTGTGTATATTACAGAGAATAGCAGCCCCTGTGTATATTATAGAGAATAGCAGCCCCTGTGTATATTATAGAGAATAGCAGTCCCTGTGTATATTATAGAGAATAGCATCCCCTGTGTATATTATAGAGAATAGCAGCCCCTGTGTATATTATAGAGAATAGCAGTCCCTGTGTATATTATAGAGAATAGCAGCCCCTGTGTATATTATAGAGAATAGCAGTCCCTGTGTATATTATAGAGAATAGCAGTCCTTGTGTATATTATAGAGAATAACAGTCCCTGTGTATATTATAGAGAGTAGCAGCCCCTGTGTATATTACAGAGAATAGCAGCCCCTGTGTATATTATAGAGAATAGCAGTCCCTGTGTATATTATAGAGAATAGCAGTCCCTGTGTATATTATAGAGAGTAGCAGCCCCTGTGTATATTACAGAGAATAGCAGCCCCTGTGTATATTATAGAGAATAGCAGTCCCTGTGTATATTATAGAGAATAGCAGTCCCTGTGTATATTATAGAGAATAGCAGCCCCTGTGTATATTATAGAGAATAGCAGTCCCTGTGTATATTATAGAGAATAGCAGTCCCTGTGTATATTACAGAGAATAGCAGCCCCTGTGTATATTATAGAGAATAGCAGTCCCTGTGTATATTATAGAGAATAGCAGCCCCTGTGTATATTATAGAGAATAGCAGCCCCTGTGTATATTATAGAGAATAGCAGCCCCTGTGTATATTAAAGAGAATCGCAGTCCCTGTGTATATTATAGAGAATAGCAGTCCCTGTGTATATTATAGAGAATAGCAGCCCCTGTGTATATTATAGAGAATTGCAGCCCCTGTGTATATTATAGAGAATAGCAGCCCCTGTGTATATTATAGAGAATAGCAGCCCCTGTGTATTTTATAGAGAATAGCAGTCCCTTGTGTATGTTATAGAGAATAGCAGCCCCGTGTATATTGTAGAGAATAGCAGTCCCTGTGTATATTATAGAGAATAGCAGCCCCTGTGTATATTATAGAGAATAGCAGCCCCTGTGTATATTATGGAGAATAGCAGTCCCTGTGTATATCACAGAGAATAGCAGCCCATGTGTATATTATAGAGAATAGCAGTCCCTGTGTATATTATAGAGAATAGCAGCCCGTGTATATTATAGAGAATAGCAGCCCCTGTGTATATTATAGAGAATAGCACACCCTGTGTATATTGCAGAGAATAGCAGCCCCTGTGTATATTATGGAGAATAGCAGCCCCTGTGTATATTATAGAGAATAGCAGTCACTGTGTATATTATAGAGAATCGCACACCCTGTGTATATCACAGAGAATAGCAGCCCATGTGTATATTATAGAGAATAGCACACCCTGTGTATATTATAGAGAATAGCAGCCCCTGTGTATATTATAGAGAATAGCAGCCCCTGTGTATATTATACAGAATAGCAGCCCCTGTGTATATTATAGAGAATAGCAGCCCCTGTGTATATTATAGAGAATAGCAGTCCCTGTGTCTATTATAGAGAATAGCAGCCCCTGTGTATATTATAGAGAATAGCAGCCCCTGTGTATTTTATAGAGAATAGCAGTCCCTGTGTATATTATAGAGAATAGCAGCCCCTGTGTATTTTACAGAGAATAGCAGTCCCTGTGTATATTATAGAGAATAGCAGTCACTGTGTATATTATAGAGAATAGCAGTCCCTGTGTATATTATAGAGAATAGCAGTCCCTGTGTATATTATAGAGAATAGCAGCCCCTGTGTATATTATAGAGAATAGCAGTCCCTGTGTATATTATAGAGAATAGCAGCCCCTGTGTATATTATAGAGAATAGCAGCCCCTGTGTATATTATAGAGAATAGCAGTCCCTGTGTATATTATAGAGAATAGCAGTCACTGTGTATATTATAGAGAATAGCAGTCCCTGTGTATATTATAGAGAATAGCAGTCCCTGTGTATATTATAGAGAATAGCAGTCCCTGTGTATATTATAGAGAATAGCAGCCCCTGTGTATATTATAGAGAATAGCAGCCCCTGTGTATATTATAGAGAATAGCAGTCCCTGTGCATATTATAGAGAATAGCAGTCCCTGTGTATATTATACAGAATAGCAGCCCCTGTGTATATTATAGAGAATAGCAGCCCCTGTGTATTTTATAGAGAATAGCAGTCCCTGTGTATATTATAGAGAATAGCAGCCCCTGTGTATTTTACAGAGAATAGCAGCCCCTGTGTATTTTACAGAGAATAGCAGCCCCTGTGTATATTATAGAGAATAGCAGCCCCTGTGTATATTATAGAGAATAGCAGTCACTGTGTATATTATAGAGAATAGCAGTCCCTGTGTATATTATAGAGAATAGCAGTCACTGTGTATATTATAGAGAATAGCAGTCCCTGTGTATATTATACAGAATAGCAGCCCCTGTGTATATTATAGAGAATAGCAGCCCCTGTGTATATTATAGAGAATAGCAGCCCCTGTGTATATTATAGAGAATAGCAGCCCCTGTGTATTTTATAGAGAATAGCAGTCCCTGTGTATATTATAGAGAATAGCAGCCCCTGTGTATTTTACAGAGAATAGCAGTCCCTGTGTATATTATATAGAATAGCAGTCCCTGTGTATATTATACAGAATAGCAGTCCCTGTGTATATCACAGAGAATAGCAGCCGTTGTGTATATTATAGAGAATAGCACACCCTGTGTATATTGCAGAGAATAGCAGCCCCTGTGTATATTATACAGAATAGCAGTCGCTGTGTATATTATTGAGGATAGCAGTCCCTGTGTATATTATACAGAATAGCAGTCGCTGTTTATATTATAGAGAATAGCAGCTCCTGTGTATATTATAGAGAATAGCAGCCCCTGTGTATATTATAGAGAATAGCAGTCCCTGTGTATATTATAGAGAATAGCAGTCCCTGTGTATATGATAGAGAATAGCAGCCCCTCTGTATATTATAGAGAATAGCAGCCCCTGTGTATATTATAGAGAATAGCAGCCCCTGTGTATATTATAGAGAATAGCAGCCCCTGTGTATATTATAGAGAATAGCAGTCACTGTGTATATTATAGGGAATAGCAGTCACTGTGTATATTATAGAGAATAGCAGCCCCTGTGTATATTATAGAGAACAGCAGCCTCTGTTGTAAGTTTCAGTTGAATCCTCCATATTTTAAGAGGACTGAGGAGAAACCTGACAGTTTAAAAGTGGCTAACTCTGGCTGATGGTTGATATAAACCTCCCAGAAGGCTCGGCAGGACAAACATAACCTGCCTGTGGACTGTGCTAAGGGAAAGGTGTGAGCCCCCGGAATATGCAAGTGGCCAGAAAGGCAGACACACCAGTGATCGAATCATCAGAAGGACAAAGGGAGATGGAGACCAGCAGACGGACAGTAAACAGACCAGCAGGGAGACAATAGCCACGGAAATCGGCCCATCCACAGAAGACCCATCCCACTAATGGGACACCGTTCAGGAAGCTCGGGAGGAGCATTAAGAAGACATGAAAATAACGACCCCCGGGGGTCAAGGCAGTTCCAGCATTTTGTGTTTGGACTTGACTCAATTAAACCGAGACTGCCGGTGATCGGAAGCCCCTTTGTCCTTGAAAATCACCTACGGGGGCAGGGAAGTTGGTTGTTAAATTGGGCGGAAGTTAAGAGCAAGAGAGAGGCAGACAAGGAGGACCGAGCTCTCTCCCAGAATCGCAAGCTGATGTGCAGAGGTGAAGACCAACAGCAGCCCAGTTTCGACCCTGCACTGAGACATTCGAGCCCATCACAAAGGAACCCCTTTTAGAATTGTGAGTTTCCCAGCCAACCTTGTGAAGCTCCCGAGGATAGGATAGAGGTTGAGGCAAGGGGAGGGGCGGTGTATTGTAATGTTAAAGTTCAGTAATCTTGTTTTGAACTGTGTAAAGTAAGATTTTACATTGTACCCGTTAGCGTTTCTCCCATAGTGATAGTATAAAGTATAAGTTTTATTCATGTGTGGTGGGGTATTGGAGAGGTTGATTCTATTGTTAAATAAATCACTAGAAGTTTTGAAACTCGTTTGGAATCCGTCTTGCCTCTTGTTCTCTCATCAGCGCACTCTGGTGAGGTCACAGTTTCAATATCCCTTACCATAAATCCGGAGTCTAGAACCGAGGGTGATCTGAGTGATTCGAACCCGCTCACTCCAGGGAGACTGCTGGTCAGGAGATAAAAGGGACAGAGTCTCTCTGTTCTCTCTCTTGGAGACCGACTCGAGTGGAGTGGGTGCAGGCTGGCCGTTGTCCCACCGACAAGGGAGAGAATCACTCAGGCCTTGGTGGTGGTTTTGGGATGGCTGTGTGATATAAGTATCAGGTTACCGGTCAGGTATAAACGGTGAGCCTGGTTCAGCGCTCTCTCTCCGGCGGAGTTGTCCCAGTGCGGCATTCCCCGGCCTTTGAAATTTCAAGGCCTGTGAGAGAGAGAGAGACACTCGCAGCTATCGGCAGACCCTCAAATAGTGGAGTAAAGAGAAAGATCCCGCTACACTGTGTATATTACGGAGAATAGCAGCCCCTGTGTATATTACAGAGAATAGCAGTCACTGTGTATATTATAGAGAATAGCAGCCCCTGTGTATATTATAAAGAATAGCAGCCCCTGTGTATATTACAGAGAATAGCAGCTCCTGTGTATATTATAGAGAATACCAGCCCCTGTGTATATTACAGAGAATAGCAGTCACTGTGTATATTATAGAGAATAGCAGCCCCTGTGTATATTACAGAGAATAGCAGCCCCTGTGTATATTATACAGAATACCAGCCCCTGTGTATATTACAGAGAATAGCAGCCCCTGTGTATATTATAGAGAATAGCAGCCCCTGTGTATATTATAGAGAATAGCAGCCCCTGTGTATATTATAGAGAATAGCAGTCCCTGTGTATATTATTGAGAATAGCAGTCCCTGTGTATATTATAGAGAATAGCAGTCGCTGTGTATATTACAGAGAATAGCAGTCCCTGTGTATATTATAGAGAATAGCAGCCCCGGTGTATATTATAGAGAATAGCAGCCTCTGTGTATATTATAGAGAAGAGCAGGCCCTGTGTATATTATAGAGAATAGCAGTCACTGTGTATATTACAGAGAATAGCAGCCCCTGTGTATATTATAGAGAATAGCAGTCACTGTGTATATTACAGAGAATAGCACGCCCTGTGTATATTATAGAGAATAGCAGCCCCTGTGTATATTTCAGAGAATAGCAGCCCCTGTGTATATTACAGAGAATAGCAGTCACTGTGTATATTACAGAGAATAGCAGTCCCTGTGTATATGATAGAGAATAGCAGCCCCTGTGTATATTATAGAGAATAGCAGCCCCTGTGTATATTATAGAGAATAGCAGCCCCTGTGTATATTATAGAGAATAGCGGTCCCTGTGTATATTATAGAGAATAGCAGTCCCTGTGTATATTATAGAGAATAGCAGTCCCTGTGTATATTACAGAGAATAGCAGTTGCTGTGTATATTACAGAGAATAGCAGTCACTGTGTATATTACAGAGAATAGCAGTCCCTGTGTATATTATAGAGAATAGCAGACCCTGTGTATATTATAGAGAATAGCAGCCCCTGTGTATATTGTAGAGAATAGCAGCCCCTGTGTATATTACAGAGAATAGCAGTCACTGTGTATATTACAGAGAATAGCAGTCGCTGTGTATATTATAGAGAATAGCAGTCCCTGTGTATATTATAGAGAAAGCACCCCCTGTGTATATTATAGAAAATAGCAGCCCCTGTGTATATTATAGAGAATAGCAGTCCCTGTGTATATTATAGAGAATAGCAGCCCCTGCGTATATTATAGAGAATTGCAGCCCCTGTGTATCTTATAGAGAATAGCAGTCCCTGTGTATATTATAGAGAATAGCAGTCCCTGTGTATATTATAGAGAATAGCAGTCCCTGTGTATATTATAGAGAATAGCAGTCCCTGTGTATATTATAGAGAATAGCAGTCCCTGTGTATATTATAGAGAATAGCAGTCCCTGTGTATATTATAGAGAATAGCAGTCCCTGTGTATATTATAGAGAATAGCAGTCCCTGTGTATATTATAAAGAATAGCAGTCCCTGTGTATATTATAGAGAATAGCACGCCCTGTGTATATTATAGAGAATAGCAGTCCCTGTGTATATTATAGAGAATAGCAGTCACTGTGTATATTATAGAGAATAGCAGCCCCTGTGTATATTATAGAGAATAGCAGCCCCTGTGTATATTATAGAGAATAGCAGTCCCTGTGTATATTATAGAGAGTAGCAGTTGCTGTGTATATTATAGAGAATAGCAGTCCCTGTGTATATTATAGAGAATAGCACGCCCTGTGTATATTATAGAGAATAACAGTCCCTGTGTATATTATAGAGAATAGCAGTCACTGTGTGTATTATAGAGAATAGCAGCCCCTGTGTATATTATAGAGAATAGCAGCCCCTGTGTATATTATAGAGAATAGCAGTCCCTGTGTATATTATAGAGAGTAGCAGTTGCTGTGTATATTATAGAGAATAGCAGTCCCTGTGTATATTATAGAGAGTAGCAGTCCCTGTGTATATTATAGAGAATAGCAGCCCCTGTGTATATTATAGAGAATAGCAGTCCCTGTGTATATTATAGAGAGTAGCAGTTGCTGTGTATATTATAGAGAGTAGCAGTTGCTGTGTATATTATAGAGAATAGCAGCCCCTGTGTATATTATAGAGAATAGCAGCCCCTGTGTATATTGTAGAGAATAGCAGCCCCTGTGTATATTATAGAGAGTAGCAGCCCCTGTGTATATTATAGAGAATAGCAGCCCCTGTGTATATTATAGAGAATAGCAGCCCCTGTGTATATTATAGAGAATAGCAGTCCCTGTGTATATTATAGAGAATAGCAGCCCCTGTGTATATTATAGAGAATAGCAGTCACTGTGTATATTACAGAGAATAGCAGTCCCTGTGTATATTATAGAGAATAGCAGTCCCTGTGTATATTATAGAGAATAGCAGCCCCTGTGTATATTACAGAGAATAGCAGCCCCTGTGTATATTATAGAGAATAGCAGCCCCTGTGTATATTATAGAGAATAGCAGTCACTGTGTATATTATAGAGAATAGCAGCCCCTGTGTATATTACAGAGAATAGCAGCCCCTGTGTATATTATAGAGAATAGCAGCCGCTGTGTATATTATAGAGAATAGCAGTCACTGTGTATATTATAGAGAAAGCACCCCCTGTGTATATTATAGAAAATAGCAGCCCCTGTGTATATTATAGAGAATAGCAGTCCCTGTGTATATTATAGAGAATAGCAGCCCCTGCGTATATTATAGAGAATTGCAGCCCCTGTGTATCTTATAGAGAATAGCAGTCACTGTGTATATTATAGAGAATAGCAGCCCCTGTGTATATTACAGAGAATAGCAGCCCCTGTGTATATTATAGAGAATAGCAGCCGCTGTGTATATTATAGAGAATAGCAGTCACTGTGTATATTATAGAGAAAGCACCCCCTGTGTATATTATAGAAAATAGCAGCCCCTGTGTATATTATAGAGAATAGCAGTCCCTGTGTATATTATAGAGAATAGCAGCCCCTGCGTATATTATAGAGAATTGCAGCCCCTGTGTATCTTATAGAGAATAGCAGTCCCTGTGTATATTATAGAGAATAGCAGTCCCTGTGTATATTATAGAGAATAGCAGTCCCTGTGTATATTATAGAGAATAGCAGTCCCTGTGTATATTATAGAGAATAGCAGTCCCTGTGTATATTATAGAGAATAGCAGTCCCTGTGTATATTATAGAGAATAGCAGTCCCTGTGTATATTATAGAGAATAGCAGTCCCTGTGTATATTATAAAGAATAGCAGTCCCTGTGTATATTATAGAGAATAGCACGCCCTGTGTATATTATAGAGAATAGCAGTCCCTGTGTATATTATAGAGAATAGCAGTCACTGTGTATATTATAGAGAATAGCAGCCCCTGTGTATATTATAGAGAATAGCAGCCCCTGTGTATATTATAGAGAATAGCAGTCCCTGTGTATATTATAGAGAGTAGCAGTTGCTGTGTATATTATAGAGAATAGCAGTCCCTGTGTATATTATAGAGAATAGCACGCCCTGTGTATATTATAGAGAATAACAGTCCCTGTGTATATTATAGAGAATAGCAGTCACTGTGTGTATTATAGAGAATAGCAGCCCCTGTGTATATTATAGAGAATAGCAGCCCCTGTGTATATTATAGAGAATAGCAGTCCCTGTGTATATTATAGAGAGTAGCAGTTGCTGTGTATATTATAGAGAATAGCAGTCCCTGTGTATATTATAGAGAGTAGCAGTCCCTGTGTATATTATAGAGAATAGCAGCCCCTGTGTATATTATAGAGAATAGCAGTCCCTGTGTATATTATAGAGAGTAGCAGTTGCTGTGTATATTATAGAGAGTAGCAGTTGCTGTGTATATTATAGAGAATAGCAGCCCCTGTGTATATTATAGAGAATAGCAGCCCCTGTGTATATTGTAGAGAATAGCAGCCCCTGTGTATATTATAGAGAGTAGCAGCCCCTGTGTATATTATAGAGAATAGCAGCCCCTGTGTATATTATAGAGAATAGCAGCCCCTGTGTATATTGTAGAGAATAGCAGCCCCTGTGTATATTATAGAGAGTAGCAGCCCCTGTGTATATTATAGAGAATAGCAGCCCCTGTGTATATTATAGAGAATAGCAGTCCCTGTGTATATTATAGAGAATAGCAGTCCCTGTGTATATTATAGAGAATAGCAGCCCCTGTGTATATTATAGAGAATAGCAGTCACTGTGTATATTACAGAGAATAGCAGTCCCTGTGTATATTATAGAGAATAGCAGTCCCTGTGTATATTATAGAGAATAGCAGCCCCTGTGTATATTACAGAGAATAGCAGCCCCTGTGTATATTATAGAGAATAGCAGCCCCTGTGTATATTATAGAGAATAGCAGTCACTGTGTATATTATAGAGAATAGCAGCCCCTGTGTATATTACAGAGAATAGCAGCCCCTGTGTATATTATAGAGAATAGCAGCCGCTGTGTATATTATAGAGAATAGCAGTCACTGTGTATATTATAGAGAAAGCACCCCCTGTGTATATTATAGAAAATAGCAGCCCCTGTGTATATTATAGAGAATAGCAGTCCCTGTGTATATTATAGAGAATAGCAGCCCCTGCGTATATTATAGAGAATTGCAGCCCCTGTGTATCTTATAGAGAATAGCAGTCCCTGTGTATATTATAGAGAATAGCAGTCCCTGTGTATATTATAGAGAATAGCAGTCCCTGTGTATATTATAGAGAATAGCAGTCCCTGTGTATATTATAGAGAATAGCAGTCCCTGTGTATATTATAGAGAATAGCAGTCCCTGTGTATATTATAGAGAATAGCAGTCCCTGTGTATATTATAGAGAATAGCAGTCCCTGTGTATATTATAAAGAATAGCAGTCCCTGTGTATATTATAGAGAATAGCACGCCCTGTGTATATTATAGAGAATAGCAGTCCCTGTGTATATTATAGAGAATAGCAGTCACTGTGTATATTATAGAGAATAGCAGCCCCTGTGTATATTATAGAGAATAGCAGCCCCTGTGTATATTATAGAGAATAGCAGTCCCTGTGTATATTATAGAGAGTAGCAGTTGCTGTGTATATTATAGAGAATAGCAGTCCCTGTGTATATTATAGAGAATAGCACGCCCTGTGTATATTATAGAGAATAACAGTCCCTGTGTATATTATAGAGAATAGCAGTCACTGTGTGTATTATAGAGAATAGCAGCCCCTGTGTATATTATAGAGAATAGCAGCCCCTGTGTATATTATAGAGAATAGCAGTCCCTGTGTATATTATAGAGAGTAGCAGTTGCTGTGTATATTATAGAGAATAGCAGTCCCTGTGTATATTATAGAGAGTAGCAGTCCCTGTGTATATTATAGAGAATAGCAGCCCCTGTGTATATTATAGAGAATAGCAGTCCCTGTGTATATTATAGAGAGTAGCAGTTGCTGTGTATATTATAGAGAGTAGCAGTTGCTGTGTATATTATAGAGAATAGCAGCCCCTGTGTATATTATAGAGAATAGCAGCCCCTGTGTATATTGTAGAGAATAGCAGCCCCTGTGTATATTATAGAGAGTAGCAGCCCCTGTGTATATTATAGAGAATAGCAGCCCCTGTGTATATTATAGAGAATAGCAGCCCCTGTGTATATTATAGAGAATAGCAGTCCCTGTGTATATTATAGAGAATAGCAGCCCCTGTGTATATTATAGAGAATAGCAGTCACTGTGTATATTACAGAGAATAGCAGTCCCTGTGTATATTATAGAGAATAGCAGTCCCTGTGTATATTATAGAGAATAGCAGCCCCTGTGTATATTACAGAGAATAGCAGCCCCTGTGTATATTATAGAGAATAGCAGCCCCTGTGTATATTATAGAGAATAGCAGTCACTGTGTATATTATAGAGAATAGCAGCCCCTGTGTATATTACAGAGAATAGCAGCCCCTGTGTATATTATAGAGAATAGCAGCCGCTGTGTATATTATAGAGAATAGCAGTCACTGTGTATATTATAGAGAAAGCACCCCCTGTGTATATTATAGAAAATAGCAGCCCCTGTGTATATTATAGAGAATAGCAGTCCCTGTGTATATTATAGAGAATAGCAGCCCCTGCGTATATTATAGAGAATTGCAGCCCCTGTGTATCTTATAGAGAATAGCAGTCCCTGTGTATATTATAGAGAATAGCAGTCCCTGTGTATATTATAGAGAATAGCAGTCCCTGTGTATATTATAGAGAATAGCAGTCCCTGTGTATATTATAGAGAATAGCAGTCCCTGTGTATATTATAGAGAATAGCAGTCCCTGTGTATATTATAGAGAATAGCAGTCCCTGTGTATATTATAGAGAATAGCAGTCCCTGTGTATATTATAAAGAATAGCAGTCCCTGTGTATATTATAGAGAATAGCACGCCCTGTGTATATTATAGAGAATAGCAGTCCCTGTGTATATTATAGAGAATAGCAGTCACTGTGTATATTATAGAGAATAGCAGCCCCTGTGTATATTATAGAGAATAGCAGCCCCTGTGTATATTATAGAGAATAGCAGTCCCTGTGTATATTATAGAGAGTAGCAGTTGCTGTGTATATTATAGAGAATAGCAGTCCCTGTGTATATTATAGAGAATAGCACGCCCTGTGTATATTATAGAGAATAACAGTCCCTGTGTATATTATAGAGAATAGCAGTCACTGTGTGTATTATAGAGAATAGCAGCCCCTGTGTATATTATAGAGAATAGCAGCCCCTGTGTATATTATAGAGAATAGCAGTCCCTGTGTATATTATAGAGAGTAGCAGTTGCTGTGTATATTATAGAGAATAGCAGTCCCTGTGTATATTATAGAGAGTAGCAGTCCCTGTGTATATTATAGAGAATAGCAGCCCCTGTGTATATTATAGAGAATAGCAGTCCCTGTGTATATTATAGAGAGTAGCAGTTGCTGTGTATATTATAGAGAGTAGCAGTTGCTGTGTATATTATAGAGAATAGCAGCCCCTGTGTATATTATAGAGAATAGCAGCCCCTGTGTATATTGTAGAGAATAGCAGCCCCTGTGTATATTATAGAGAGTAGCAGCCCCTGTGTATATTATAGAGAGTAGCAGTTCTTGTCTATATTATAGAGAATAGCAGTCCCTGTCTATATTATAGAGAGTAGCAGTTGCTGTGTATATTATAGAGAATAGCAGCCCCTGTGTATATTATAGAGAATAGCAGTCCCTGTGTATATTATAGAGAATAGCAGCCCCTGTGTATATTATAGAGAATAGCAGCCCCTGTGTATATTATAGAGAATAGCAGTCCCTGTGTATATTATAGAGAATAGCAGCCCCTGTGTATATTATAGAGAATAGCAGCCCCTGTGTATATTATAGAGAGTAGCAGTCCCTGTGTATATTATAGAGAATAGCAGTCCCTGTGTATATTATAGAGAATAGCAGCCCCTGTGTATATTATAGAGAATAGCAGCCCCTGTGTATATTATAGAGAATAGCAGTCCCTGTGTATATTATAGAGAATAGCAGCCCCTGTGTATATTATAGAGAATAGCAGTCCCTGTGTATATTATAGAGAATAGCAGCCCCTGTGTATATTATAGAGAATAGCAGTCCCTGTGTATATTATAGAGAATAGCAGCCCCTGTGTATATTATAGAGAATAGCAGCCCCTGTGTATATTATAGAGAATAGCAGCCCCTGTGTATATTATAGAGAATAGCAGTCCCTGTGTATATTATAGAGAATAGCAGCCCCTGTGTATATTATAGAGAATAGCAGTCCCTGTGTATATTATAGAGAATAGCAGCCCCTGTGTATATTATAGAGAATAGCAGTCCCTGTGTATATTATAGAGAATAGCAGTCCCTGTGTATATTATAGAGAATAGCAGCCCCTGTGTATATTATAGAGAATAGCAGTCACTGTGTATATTATAGAGAATAGCAGCCCCTGTGTATATTATAGAGAGTAGCAGTTGCTGTGTATATTATAGAGAATAGCAGCCCCTGTGTATATTATAGAGAATAGCAGTCCCTGTGTATATTAAAGAGAATAGCAGCCCCTGTGTATATTATAGAGAGTAGCAGTTGCTGTGTATATTATAGAGAATAGCAGCCCCTGTGTATATTATAGAGAATAGCAGTCCCTGTGTATATTAAAGAGAATAGCAGCCCCTGTGTATATTATAGAGAATAGCAGCCCCTGTGTATATTATAGAGAATAGCAGCCCCTGTGTATATTATAGAGAATAGCAGCCCCTGTGTATATTATAGAGAAAAGCAGTCCCTGTCTATATTATAGAGAGTAGCAGTTGCTGTGTATATTATAGAGAATAGCAGCCCCTGTGTATATTATAGAGAATAGCAGTCCCTGTGTATATTAAAGAGAATAGCAGCCCCTGTGTATATTATAGAGAATAGCAGCCCCTGTGTATATTATAGAGAATAGCAGCCCCTGTGTATATTATAGAGAATAGCAGCCCCTGTGTATATTATAGAGAATAGCAGTCCCTGTGTATATTATACAGAATAGCAGCCCCTGTGTATATTATAGAGAATAGCAGCCCCTGTGTATATTATAGAGAATAGCAGTCCCTGTGTATATTATAGAGAATAGCAGCCCCTGTGTATATTATAGAGAATAGCAGCCCCTGTGTATATTATAGAGAGTAGCAGTCCCTGTCTATATTATAGAGAATAGCAGTCCCTGTGTATATTATAGAGAATAGCAGTCCCTGTCTATATTATAGAGAATAGCAGTCCCTGTGTATATTATAGAGAATAGCAGTCACTGTGTATATTATAGAGAATAGCAGTCCCTGTCTATATTATAGAGAATAGCAGCCCCTGTGTATATTATAGAGAATAGCAGTCCCTGTGTATATTATAGAGAGTAGCAGTCCCTGTGTATATTATAGAGAATAGCAGCCCCTGTGTATATTACTGAGAATCGCAGTTCCTGTGTATATTATAGAGAATAGCAGCCCCTGTGTATAATATAGAGAATAGCAGCCCCTGTGTATATTATAGAGAATAGCAGTCCCTGTGTATATTATAGAGCATAGCAGTCCCTGTGTATATTATAGAGAATAGCAGTTCCTGTGTATATTATAGAGAATAGCAGTCCCTGTGTATATTATAGAGAATAGCAGTCCCTGTGTATATTATAGAGAGTAGCAGTTGCTGTGTATATTATAGAGAATAGCAGCCCCTGTGTATATTACTGAGAATCGCAGTTCCTGTGTATATTATAGAGAATAGCAGCCCCTGTGTATATTATAGAGAATAGCAGTCACTGTGTATATTATAGAGAATAGCAGTCCCTGTGTATATTATAGAGAATAGCAGCCCCTGTGTATATTATAGAGAATAGCAGCCCCTGTGTATATTATAGAGAGTAGCAGTTGCTGTGTATATTATAGAGAATAGCAGCCCCTGTGTATATTATAGAGAATAGCAGCCCCTGTGTATATTATAGAGAACAGCAGCCACTGTTGTAAGTTTCAGTTGAATCCTCCATATTTTAAGAGGACTGAGGAGAAACCTGACAGTTTAAAAGTGGCTAACTCTGGCTGATGGTTGATATAAACCTCCCAGAAGGCTCGGCAGGACAAACATAACCTGCCTGTGGACTGTGCTAAGGGAAAGGTGTGAGCCCCCGGAATATGCAAGTGGCCAGAAAGGCAGACACACCAGTGATCGAATCATCAGAAGGACAAAGGGAGATGGAGACCAGCAGACGGACAGTAAACAGACCAGCAGGGAGACAATAGCCACGGAAATCGGCCCATCCACAGAAGACCCATCCCACTAATGGGACACCGTTCAGGAAGCTCGGGAGGAGCATTAAGAAGACATGAAAATAACGACCCCCGGGGGTCAAGGCAGTTCCAGCATTTTGTGTTTGGACTTGACTCAATTAAACCGAGACTGCCGGTGATCGGAAGCCCCTTTGTCCTTGAAAATCACCTACGGGGGCAGGGAAGTTGGTTGTTAAATTGGGCGGAAGTTAAGAGCAAGAGAGAGGCAGACAAGGAGGACCGAGCTCTCTCCCAGAATCGCAAGCTGATGTGCAGAGGTGAAGACCAACAGCAGCCCAGTTTCGACCCTGCACTGAGACATTCGAGCCCATCACAAAGGAACCCCTTTTAGAATTGTGAGTTTCCCAGCCAACCTTGTGAAGCTCCCGAGGATAGGATAGAGGTTGAGGCAAGGGGAGGGGCGGTGTATTGTAATGTTAAAGTTCAGTAATCTTGTTTTGAACTGTGTAAAGTAAGATTTTACATTGTACCCGTTAGCGTTTCTCCCATAGTGATAGTATAAAGTATAAGTTTTATTCATGTGTGGTGGGGTATTGGAGAGGTTGATTCTATTGTTAAATAAATCACTAGAAGTTTTGAAACTCGTTTGGAATCCGTCTTGCCTCTTGTTCTCTCATCAGCGCACTCTGGTGAGGTCACAGTTTCAATATCCCTTACCATAAATCCGGAGTCTAGAACCGAGGGTGATCTGAGTGATTCGAACCCGCTCACTCCAGGGAGACTGCTGGTCAGGAGATAAAAGGGACAGAGTCTCTCTGTTCTCTCTCTTGGAGACCGACTCGAGTGGAGTGGGTGCAGGCTGGCCGTTGTCCCACCGACAAGGGAGAGAATCACTCAGGCCTTGGTGGTGGTTTTGGGATGGCTGTGTGATATAAGTATCAGGTTACCGGTCAGGTATAAACGGTGAGCCTGGTTCAGCGCTCTCTCTCCGGCGGAGTTGTCCCAGTGCGGCATTCCCCGGCCTTTGAAATTTCAAGGCCTGTGAGAGAGAGAGAGACACTCGCAGCTATCGGCAGACCCTCAAATAGTGGAGTAAAGAGAAAGATCCCGCTACACTGTGTATATTACGGAGAATAGCAGCCCCTGTGTATATTACAGAGAATAGCAGTCACTGTGTATATTATAGAGAATAGCAGCCCCTGTGTATATTATAGAGAATAGCAGCCCCTGTGTATATTACAGAGAATAGCAGCTCCTGTGTATATTATAGAGAATACCAGCCCCTGTGTATATTACAGAGAATAGCAGTCACTGTGTATATTATAGAGAATAGCAGCCCCTGTGTATATTACAGAGAATAGCAGCCCCTGTGTATATTATACAGAATAGCAGCCCCTGTGTATATTACAGAGAATAGCAGCCCCTGTGTATATTATAGAGAATAGCAGCCCCTGTGTATATTATAGAGAATAGCAGCCCCTGTGTATATTATAGAGAATAGCAGTCCCTGTGTATATTATTGAGAATAGCAGTCCCTGTGTATATTATAGAGAATAGCAGTCGCTGTGTATATTACAGAGAATAGCAGTCCCTGTGTATATTATAGAGAATAGGAGCCCCGGTGTATATTATAGAGAATAGCAGCCTCTGTGTATATTATAGAGAAGAGCAGGCCCTGTGTATATTATAGAGAATAGCAGTCACTGTGTATATTACAGAGAATAGCAGCCCCTGTGTATATTATAGAGAATAGCAGTCACTGTGTATATT
The DNA here is from genome assembly GCF_964213995.1 of Mustelus asterias. Classification (NCBI taxonomy): domain Eukaryota; kingdom Metazoa; phylum Chordata; class Chondrichthyes; order Carcharhiniformes; family Triakidae; genus Mustelus; species Mustelus asterias. Next base: position 396,137 of record NW_027590336.1, on the reverse strand, counting down.
ACAGAGAATAGCACGCCCTGTGTATATTATAGAGAATAGCAGCCCCTGTGTATATTTCAGAGAATAGCAGCCCCTGTGTATATTACAGAGAATAGCAGTCACTGTGTATATTACAGAGAATAGCAGTCCCTGTGTATATGATAGAGAATAGCAGCCCCTGTGTATATTATAGAGAATAGCAGCCCCTGTGTATATTATAGAGAATAGCAGCCCCTGTGTATATTATAGAGAATAGCGGTCCCTGTGTATATTATAGAGAATAGCAGTCCCTGTGTATATTATAGAGAATAGCAGTCCCTGTGTATATTACAGAGAATAGCAGTTGCTGTGTATATTACAGAGAATAGCAGTCACTGTGTATATTACAGAGAATAGCAGTCCCTGTGTATATTATAGAGAATAGCAGACCCTGTGTATATTATAGAGAATAGCAGCCCCTGTGTATATTGTAGAGAATAGCAGCCCCTGTGTATATTACAGAGAATAGCAGTCACTGTGTATATTACAGAGAATAGCAGTCGCTGTGTATATTATAGAGAATAGCAGTCCCTGTGTATATTATAGAGAATAGCAGTCCCTGTGTATATTATAGAGAATAGCAGCCCCTGTGTATATTATAGAGAATAGCAGTCACTGTGTATATTACAGAGAATAGCAGTCCCTGTGTATATTATAGAGAATAGCAGTCCCTGTGTATATTATAGAGAATAGCAGCCCCTGTGTATATTACAGAGAATAGCAGCCCCTGTGTATATTATAGAGAATAGCAGCCCCTGTGTATATTATAGAGAATAGCAGTCACTGTGTATATTATAGAGAATAGCAGCCCCTGTGTATATTACAGAGAATAGCAGCCCCTGTGTATATTATAGAGAATAGCAGCCGCTGTGTATATTATAGAGAATAGCAGTCACTGTGTATATTATAGAGAAAGCACCCCCTGTGTATATTATAGAAAATAGCAGCCCCTGTGTATATTATAGAGAATAGCAGTCCCTGTGTATATTATAGAGAATAGCAGCCCCTGCGTATATTATAGAGAATTGCAGCCCCTGTGTATCTTATAGAGAATAGCAGTCCCTGTGTATATTATAGAGAATAGCAGTCCCTGTGTATATTATAGAGAATAGCAGTCCCTGTGTATATTATAGAGAATAGCAGTCCCTGTGTATATTATAGAGAATAGCAGTCCCTGTGTATATTATAGAGAATAGCAGTCCCTGTGTATATTATAGAGAATAGCAGTCCCTGTGTATATTATAGAGAATAGCAGTCCCTGTGTATATTATAAAGAATAGCAGTCCCTGTGTATATTATAGAGAATAGCACGCCCTGTGTATATTATAGAGAATAGCAGTCCCTGTGTATATTATAGAGAATAGCAGTCACTGTGTATATTATAGAGAATAGCAGCCCCTGTGTATATTATAGAGAATAGCAGCCCCTGTGTATATTATAGAGAATAGCAGTCCCTGTGTATATTATAGAGAGTAGCAGTTGCTGTGTATATTATAGAGAATAGCAGTCCCTGTGTATATTATAGAGAATAGCACGCCCTGTGTATATTATAGAGAATAACAGTCCCTGTGTATATTATAGAGAATAGCAGTCACTGTGTGTATTATAGAGAATAGCAGCCCCTGTGTATATTATAGAGAATAGCAGCCCCTGTGTATATTATAGAGAATAGCAGTCCCTGTGTATATTATAGAGAGTAGCAGTTGCTGTGTATATTATAGAGAATAGCAGTCCCTGTGTATATTATAGAGAGTAGCAGTCCCTGTGTATATTATAGAGAATAGCAGCCCCTGTGTATATTATAGAGAATAGCAGTCCCTGTGTATATTATAGAGAGTAGCAGTTGCTGTGTATATTATAGAGAGTAGCAGTTGCTGTGTATATTATAGAGAATAGCAGCCCCTGTGTATATTATAGAGAATAGCAGCCCCTGTGTATATTGTAGAGAATAGCAGCCCCTGTGTATATTATAGAGAGTAGCAGCCCCTGTGTATATTATAGAGAATAGCAGCCCCTGTGTATATTATAGAGAATAGCAGCCCCTGTGTATATTATAGAGAATAGCAGTCCCTGTGTATATTATAGAGAATAGCAGCCCCTGTGTATATTATAGAGAATAGCAGTCACTGTGTATATTACAGAGAATAGCAGTCCCTGTGTATATTATAGAGAATAGCAGTCCCTGTGTATATTATAGAGAATAGCAGCCCCTGTGTATATTACAGAGAATAGCAGCCCCTGTGTATATTATAGAGAATAGCAGCCCCTGTGTATATTATAGAGAATAGCAGTCACTGTGTATATTATAGAGAATAGCAGCCCCTGTGTATATTACAGAGAATAGCAGCCCCTGTGTATATTATAGAGAATAGCAGCCGCTGTGTATATTATAGAGAATAGCAGTCACTGTGTATATTATAGAGAAAGCACCCCCTGTGTATATTATAGAAAATAGCAGCCCCTGTGTATATTATAGAGAATAGCAGTCCCTGTGTATATTATAGAGAATAGCAGCCCCTGCGTATATTATAGAGAATTGCAGCCCCTGTGTATCTTATAGAGAATAGCAGTCCCTGTGTATATTATAGAGAATAGCAGTCCCTGTGTATATTATAGAGAATAGCAGTCCCTGTGTATATTATAGAGAATAGCAGTCCCTGTGTATATTATAGAGAATAGCAGTCCCTGTGTATATTATAGAGAATAGCAGTCCCTGTGTATATTATAGAGAATAGCAGTCCCTGTGTATATTATAGAGAATAGCAGTCCCTGTGTATATTATAAAGAATAGCAGTCCCTGTGTATATTATAGAGAATAGCACGCCCTGTGTATATTATAGAGAATAGCAGTCCCTGTGTATATTATAGAGAATAGCAGTCACTGTGTATATTATAGAGAATAGCAGCCCCTGTGTATATTATAGAGAATAGCAGCCCCTGTGTATATTATAGAGAATAGCAGTCCCTGTGTATATTATAGAGAGTAGCAGTTGCTGTGTATATTATAGAGAATAGCAGTCCCTGTGTATATTATAGAGAATAGCACGCCCTGTGTATATTATAGAGAATAACAGTCCCTGTGTATATTATAGAGAATAGCAGTCACTGTGTGTATTATAGAGAATAGCAGCCCCTGTGTATATTATAGAGAATAGCAGCCCCTGTGTATATTATAGAGAATAGCAGTCCCTGTGTATATTATAGAGAGTAGCAGTTGCTGTGTATATTATAGAGAATAGCAGTCCCTGTGTATATTATAGAGAGTAGCAGTCCCTGTGTATATTATAGAGAATAGCAGCCCCTGTGTATATTATAGAGAATAGCAGTCCCTGTGTATATTATAGAGAGTAGCAGTTGCTGTGTATATTATAGAGAGTAGCAGTTGCTGTGTATATTATAGAGAATAGCAGCCCCTGTGTATATTATAGAGAATAGCAGCCCCTGTGTATATTGTAGAGAATAGCAGCCCCTGTGTATATTATAGAGAGTAGCAGCCCCTGTGTATATTATAGAGAGTAGCAGTTCTTGTCTATATTATAGAGAATAGCAGTCCCTGTCTATATTATAGAGAGTAGCAGTTGCTGTGTATATTATAGAGAATAGCAGCCCCTGTGTATATTATAGAGAATAGCAGTCCCTGTGTATATTATAGAGAATAGCAGCCCCTGTGTATATTATAGAGAATAGCAGCCCCTGTGTATATTATAGAGAATAGCAGTCCCTGTGTATATTATAGAGAATAGCAGCCCCTGTGTATATTATAGAGAATAGCAGCCCCTGTGTATATTATAGAGAGTAGCAGTCCCTGTGTATATTATAGAGAATAGCAGTCCCTGTGTATATTATAGAGAATAGCAGCCCCTGTGTATATTATAGAGAATAGCAGCCCCTGTGTATATTATAGAGAATAGCAGTCCCTGTGTATATTATAGAGAATAGCAGCCCCTGTGTATATTATAGAGAATAGCAGTCCCTGTGTATATTATAGAGAATAGCAGCCCCTGTGTATATTATAGAGAATAGCAGTCCCTGTGTATATTATAGAGAATAGCAGCCCCTGTGTATATTATAGAGAATAGCAGCCCCTGTGTATATTATAGAGAATAGCAGCCCCTGTGTATATTATAGAGAATAGCAGTCCCTGTGTATATTATAGAGAATAGCAGCCCCTGTGTATATTATAGAGAATAGCAGTCCCTGTGTATATTATAGAGAATAGCAGCCCCTGTGTATATTATAGAGAATAGCAGTCCCTGTGTATATTATAGAGAATAGCAGTCCCTGTGTATATTATAGAGAATAGCAGCCCCTGTGTATATTATAGAGAATAGCAGTCACTGTGTATATTATAGAGAATAGCAGCCCCTGTGTATATTATAGAGAGTAGCAGTTGCTGTGTATATTATAGAGAATAGCAGCCCCTGTGTATATTATAGAGAATAGCAGTCCCTGTGTATATTAAAGAGAATAGCAGCCCCTGTGTATATTATAGAGAGTAGCAGTTGCTGTGTATATTATAGAGAATAGCAGCCCCTGTGTATATTATAGAGAATAGCAGTCCCTGTGTATATTAAAGAGAATAGCAGCCCCTGTGTATATTATAGAGAATAGCAGCCCCTGTGTATATTATAGAGAATAGCAGCCCCTGTGTATATTATAGAGAATAGCAGCCCCTGTGTATATTATAGAGAAAAGCAGTCCCTGTCTATATTATAGAGAGTAGCAGTTGCTGTGTATATTATAGAGAATAGCAGCCCCTGTGTATATTATAGAGAATAGCAGTCCCTGTGTATATTAAAGAGAATAGCAGCCCCTGTGTATATTATAGAGAATAGCAGCCCCTGTGTATATTATAGAGAATAGCAGCCCCTGTGTATATTATAGAGAATAGCAGCCCCTGTGTATATTATAGAGAATAGCAGTCCCTGTGTATATTATACAGAATAGCAGCCCCTGTGTATATTATAGAGAATAGCAGCCCCTGTGTATATTATAGAGAATAGCAGTCCCTGTGTATATTATAGAGAATAGCAGCCCCTGTGTATATTATAGAGAATAGCAGCCCCTGTGTATATTATAGAGAGTAGCAGTCCCTGTCTATATTATAGAGAATAGCAGTCCCTGTGTATATTATAGAGAATAGCAGTCCCTGTCTATATTATAGAGAATAGCAGTCCCTGTGTATATTATAGAGAATAGCAGTCACTGTGTATATTATAGAGAATAGCAGTCCCTGTCTATATTATAGAGAATAGCAGCCCCTGTGTATATTATAGAGAATAGCAGTCCCTGTGTATATTATAGAGAGTAGCAGTCCCTGTGTATATTATAGAGAATAGCAGCCCCTGTGTATATTACTGAGAATCGCAGTTCCTGTGTATATTATAGAGAATAGCAGCCCCTGTGTATAATATAGAGAATAGCAGCCCCTGTGTATATTATAGAGAATAGCAGTCCCTGTGTATATTATAGAGCATAGCAGTCCCTGTGTATATTATAGAGAATAGCAGTTCCTGTGTATATTATAGAGAATAGCAGTCCCTGTGTATATTATAGAGAATAGCAGTCCCTGTGTATATTATAGAGAGTAGCAGTTGCTGTGTATATTATAGAGAATAGCAGCCCCTGTGTATATTACTGAGAATCGCAGTTCCTGTGTATATTATAGAGAATAGCAGCCCCTGTGTATATTATAGAGAATAGCAGTCACTGTGTATATTATAGAGAATAGCAGTCCCTGTGTATATTATAGAGAATAGCAGCCCCTGTGTATATTATAGAGAATAGCAGCCCCTGTGTATATTATAGAGAGTAGCAGTTGCTGTGTATATTATAGAGAATAGCAGCCCCTGTGTATATTATAGAGAATAGCAGCCCCTGTGTATATTATAGAGAACAGCAGCCACTGTTGTAAGTTTCAGTTGAATCCTCCATATTTTAAGAGGACTGAGGAGAAACCTGACAGTTTAAAAGTGGCTAACTCTGGCTGATGGTTGATATAAACCTCCCAGAAGGCTCGGCAGGACAAACATAACCTGCCTGTGGACTGTGCTAAGGGAAAGGTGTGAGCCCCCGGAATATGCAAGTGGCCAGAAAGGCAGACACACCAGTGATCGAATCATCAGAAGGACAAAGGGAGATGGAGACCAGCAGACGGACAGTAAACAGACCAGCAGGGAGACAATAGCCACGGAAATCGGCCCATCCACAGAAGACCCATCCCACTAATGGGACACCGTTCAGGAAGCTCGGGAGGAGCATTAAGAAGACATGAAAATAACGACCCCCGGGGGTCAAGGCAGTTCCAGCATTTTGTGTTTGGACTTGACTCAATTAAACCGAGACTGCCGGTGATCGGAAGCCCCTTTGTCCTTGAAAATCACCTACGGGGGCAGGGAAGTTGGTTGTTAAATTGGGCGGAAGTTAAGAGCAAGAGAGAGGCAGACAAGGAGGACCGAGCTCTCTCCCAGAATCGCAAGCTGATGTGCAGAGGTGAAGACCAACAGCAGCCCAGTTTCGACCCTGCACTGAGACATTCGAGCCCATCACAAAGGAACCCCTTTTAGAATTGTGAGTTTCCCAGCCAACCTTGTGAAGCTCCCGAGGATAGGATAGAGGTTGAGGCAAGGGGAGGGGCGGTGTATTGTAATGTTAAAGTTCAGTAATCTTGTTTTGAACTGTGTAAAGTAAGATTTTACATTGTACCCGTTAGCGTTTCTCCCATAGTGATAGTATAAAGTATAAGTTTTATTCATGTGTGGTGGGGTATTGGAGAGGTTGATTCTATTGTTAAATAAATCACTAGAAGTTTTGAAACTCGTTTGGAATCCGTCTTGCCTCTTGTTCTCTCATCAGCGCACTCTGGTGAGGTCACAGTTTCAATATCCCTTACCATAAATCCGGAGTCTAGAACCGAGGGTGATCTGAGTGATTCGAACCCGCTCACTCCAGGGAGACTGCTGGTCAGGAGATAAAAGGGACAGAGTCTCTCTGTTCTCTCTCTTGGAGACCGACTCGAGTGGAGTGGGTGCAGGCTGGCCGTTGTCCCACCGACAAGGGAGAGAATCACTCAGGCCTTGGTGGTGGTTTTGGGATGGCTGTGTGATATAAGTATCAGGTTACCGGTCAGGTATAAACGGTGAGCCTGGTTCAGCGCTCTCTCTCCGGCGGAGTTGTCCCAGTGCGGCATTCCCCGGCCTTTGAAATTTCAAGGCCTGTGAGAGAGAGAGAGACACTCGCAGCTATCGGCAGACCCTCAAATAGTGGAGTAAAGAGAAAGATCCCGCTACACTGTGTATATTACGGAGAATAGCAGCCCCTGTGTATATTACAGAGAATAGCAGTCACTGTGTATATTACTGAGAATCGCAGTTCCTGTGTATATTATAGAGAATAGCAGCCCCTGTGTATATTATAGAGAATAGCAGTCACTGTGTATATTATAGAGAATAGCAGTCCCTGTGTATATTATAGAGAATAGCAGCCCCTGTGTATATTATAGAGAATAGCAGTCCCTGTGTATATTATAGAGAATAGCAGCCCCTGTGTATATTATAGAGAATAGCAGTCCCTGTGTATATTACTGAGAATCGCAGTTCCTGTGTATATTATAGGGAATAGCAGCCCCTGTGTATATTATAGAGAGTAGCAGTTGCTGTGTATATTATAGAGAATAGCAGCCCCGTGTATATTATAGAGAATAGCAGTCCCTGTGTATATTATAGAGAATAGCAGCCCCTGTGTATATTATAGAGAATGGCAGCCCCTGTGTATATTATAGAGAATAGCAGTCCCTGTGTATATCACAGAGAATAGCAGCCCATGTGTATATTATAGAGAATAGCACACCCTGTGTATATTATAGAGAATAGCAGCCCCTGTGTATATTATAGAGAATAGCACACCCTGTGTATATTGCAGAGAATAGCAGCCCCTGTGTATATTATGGAGAATAGCAGTCCCTGTGTATATTATAGAGAATAGCAGTCACTGTGTATATTATAGAGAATAGCACACCCTGTGTATATCACAGAGAATAGCAGCCCATGTGTATATTATAGAGAATAGCACACCCTGTGTATATTATAGAGAATAGCAGCCCCTGTGTATATTATAGAGAATAGCAGCCCCTGTGTATATTATACAGAATAGCAGCCCCTGTGTATATTATAGAGAATAGCAGCCCCTGTGTATATTATAGAGAAGAGCAGTCCCTGTGTATATTATAGAGAATAGCAGCCCCTGTGTATATTATAGAGAATAGCAGCCCCTGTGTATTTTATAGAGAATAGCAGTCCCTGTGTATATTATAGAGAATAGCAGCCCCTGTGTATTTTACAGAGAATAGCAGTCCCTGTGTATATTATAGAGAATAGCAGTCACTGTGTATATTATAGAGAATAGCAGTCCCTGTGTATATTATACAGAATAGCAGCCCCTGTGTATATTATAGAGAATAGCAGCCCCTGTGTATATTATAGAGAATAGCAGACCCTGTGTATATTATAGAGAATAGCAGCCCCTGTGTATATTATAGAGAGTAGCAGTTGCTGTGTATTTTATAGAGAATAGCAGTCCCTGTGTATATTATAGAGAATAGCAGCCCCTGTGTATATTATAGAGAATAGCAGCCCCTGTGTATATTATAGAGAATAGCAGTCCCTGTGTATATTATACAGAATAGCAGCCCCTGTGTATATTATAGAGAATAGCAGTCCCTGTGTATATTATAGAGAATAGCAGCCCCTGTGTATTTTACAGAGAATAGCAGTCCCTGTGTATATTATAGAGAATAGCAGTCCCTGTGTATATTATACAGAATAGCAGTCCCTGTGTATATCACAGAGAATAGCAGCCCATGTGTATATTATAGAGAATAGCACACCCTGTGTATATTGCAGAGAATAGCAGCCCCTGTGTATATTATACAGAATAGCAGTCGCTGTGTATATTATTGAGGATAGCAGTCCCTGTGAATATTATACAGAATAGCAGTCGCTGTTTATATTATAGAGAATAGCAGCTCCTGTGTATATTATAGAGAATAGCAGCCCCTGTGTATATTATAGAGAATAGCAGTCCCTGTGTATATTATAGAGAATAGCAGTCCCTGTGTATATTATAGAGAATAGCAGCCCCTCTGTATATTATAGAGAATAGCAGCCCCTATGTATATTATAGAGAATAGCAGTCCCTGTGTATATTATAGAGAATAGCAGCCCCTGTGTATATTATAGAGAACAGCAGCCTCTGTTGTAAGTTTCAGTTGAATCCTCCATATTTTAAGAGGACTGAGGAGAAACCTGACAGTTTAAAAGTGGCTAACTCTGGCTGATGGTTGATATAAACCTCCCAGAAGGCTCGGCAGGACAAACATAACCTGCCTGTGGACTGTGCTAAGGGAAAGGTGTGAGCCCCCGGAATATGCAAGTGGCCAGAAAGGCAGACACACCAGTGATCGAATCATCAGAAGGACAAAGGGAGATGGAGACCAGCAGACGGACAGTAAACAGACCAGCAGGGAGACAATAGCCACGGAAATCGGCCCATCCACAGAAGACCCATCCCACTAATGGGACACCGTTCAGGAAGCTCGGGAGGAGCATTAAGAAGACATGAAAATAACGACCCCCGGGGGTCAAGGCAGTTCCAGCATTTTGTGTTTGGACTTGACTCAATTAAACCGAGACTGCCGGTGATCGGAAGCCCCTTTGTCCTTGAAAATCACCTACGGGGGCAGGGAAGTTGGTTGTTAAATTGGGCGGAAGTTAAGAGCAAGAGAGAGGCAGACAAGGAGGACCGAGCTCTCTCCCAGAATCGCAAGCTGATGTGCAGAGGTGAAGACCAACAGCAGCCCAGTTTCGACCCTGCACTGAGACATTTCGAGCCCATCACAAAGGAACCCATTTTAGAATTGTGAGTTTCCCAGCCAACCTTGTGAAGCTCCCGAGGATAGGATAGAGGTTGAGGCAAGGGGAGGGGCGGTGTATTGTAATGTTAAAGTTCAGTAATCTTGTTTTGAACTGTGTAAAGTAAGATTTTACATTGTACCCGTTAGCGTTTCTCCCATAGTGATAGTATAAAGTATAAGTTTTATTCATGTGTGGTGGGGTATTGGAGAGGTTGATTCTATTGTTAAATAAATCACTAGAAGTTTTGAAACTCGTTTGGGAGTCCGTCTTGCCTCTTGTTCTCTCATCAGCGCACTCTGGTGAGGTCACAGTTTCAATATCCCTCACCATAAATCCGGAGTCTAGAACCGAGGGTGATCTGAGTGATTCGAACCCGCTCACTCCAGGGAGACTGCTGGTCAGGAGATAAAAAGGACAGAGTCTCTCTGTTCTCTCTCTTGGAGACCGACTCGAGTGGAGTGGGTGCAGGGTGGCCGTTATCCCACCGACAAGGGAGAGAATCACTCAGGCCTCGGTGGTGGTTTTGGGATGGCTGTGTGATATAAGTATCAGGTTACCGGTCAGGTATAAACGGTGAGCCTGGTTGAGCGCTCTCTCCGGCGGAGTTGTCCCAGTGCGGCATTCCCCGGCCTTTGAAATTTCAAGGCCTGTGAGAGAGAGAGACACTCGCAGCTATCGGCAGACCCTCAAATAGTGGAGTAAAGAGAAAGATCCCGCTACACTGTGTATATTACGGAGAATAGCAGCCCCTGTGTATATTACAGAGAATAGCAGTCACTGTGTATATTATAGAGAATAGCAGCCCCTGTGAATATTATAGAGAATAGCAGCTCCTGTGTATATTACAGAGAATAGCAGTCACTGTGTATATTATAGAGAATAGCAGCCCCTGTGTATATTACAGAGAATAGCAGCTCCTGTGTATATTATAGAGAATACCAGCCCCTGTGTATATTACAGAGAATAGCAGTCACTGTGTATATTATAGAGAATAGCAGCCCCTGTGTATATTACAGAGAATAGCAGCCCCTGTGTATATTATACAGAATACCAGCCCCTGTGTATATTACAGAGAATAGCAGCCCCTGTGTATATTATAGAGAATAGCAGCCCCTGTGTATATTATAGAGAATAGCAGCCCGTGTGTATATTATAGAGAATAGCAGTCACTGTGTATATTATAGAGAATAGCAGTCCCTGTGTATATTATAGAGAAGAGCAGGCCCTGTGTATATTATAGAGAAGAGCAGCCCCTGTGTATATTATAGAGAATAGCAGTCACTGTGTATATTACAGAGAATAGCAGCCCCTGTGTATATTATAGAGAATAGCAGTCACTGTGTATATTACAGAGAATAGCAGTCCCTGTGTATATTATAGAGAATAGCAGACCCTGTGTATATTATAGAGAATAGCAGCCCCTGTGTATATTCTAGAGAATAGCACGCCCTGTGTATATTATAGAGAATAGCAGCCCCTGTGTATATTTCAGAGAATAGCAGCCCCTGTGTATATTACAGAGAATAGCAGTCACTGTGTATATTACAGAGAATAGCAGTCCCTGTGTATATGATAGAGAATAGCAGCCCCTGTGTATATTATAGAGAATAGCAGCCCCTGTGTATATTATAGAGAATAGCAGCCCCTGTGTATATTATAGAGAATAGCAGTCACTGTGTATATTATAGAGAATAGCAGCCCCTGTGTTTATAACAGAGAATAGCAGCCCCTGTGTATATTATAGAGAATAGCGGTCCCTGTGTATATTATAGAGAATAGCAGTCCCTGTGTATATGACAGAGAATAGCAGTCCCTGTGTATATTATAGAGAATAGCAGTCACTGTGTATATTACAGAGAATAGCAGTCGCTGTGTATATTATAGAGAATAGCAGTCCCTGTGTATATTATACAGAATACCAGCCCCTGTGTATATTACAGAGAATAGCAGCCCCTGTGTATATTATAGAGAATAGCAGCCCCTGTGTATATTATAGAGAATAGCAGTCCCTGTGTATATTATAGAGAAGAGCAGGCCCTGTGTATATTATAGAGAATAGCAGTCACTGTGTATATTACAGAGAATAGCAGCCCCTGTGTATATTATAGAGAATAGCAGTCACTGTGTATATTACAGAGAATAGCACGCCCTGTGTATATTATAGAGAATAGCAGCCCCTGTGTATATTTCAGAGAATAGCAGCCCCTGTGTATATTACAGAGAATAGCAGTCACTGTGTATATTACAGAGAATAGCAGTCCCTGTGTATATGATAGAGAATAGCAGCCCCTGTGTATATTATAGAGAATAGCAGCCCCTGTTTATATTACAGAGAATAGCAGCCCCTGTGTATATTATAGAGAATAGCAGCCCCTGTGTATATTATAGAGAATAGCAGCCCCTGTGTATATTATAGAGAATAGCGGTCCCTGTGTATATTATAGAGAATAGCAGTCCCTGTGTATATTATAGAGAATAGCAGTCCCTGTGTATATTATAGAGAATAGCAGTCCCTGTGTATATTATAGAGAATAGCAGTCCCTGTGTATATTACAGAGAATAGCAGCCCCTGTGTATATTATAGAGAATAGCAGCCCCTGTGTATATTATAGAGAATAGCAGTCCCTGTGTATATTATAGAGAATAGCAGCCCCTGTGTATATTATAGAGAATAGCAGTCCCTGTGTATATTATAGAGAATAGCAGCCCCTGTGTATATTATAGAGAATAGCAGACCCTGTGTATATTATAGAGAATAGCAGCCCCTGTGTATATTATAGAGAATAGCAGTCCCTGTGTATATTATAGAGAATAGCAGCCCCTGTGTATATTATAGTGAATAGCAGCCCCTGTGTATATTATAGAGAATAGCAGCCCCTGTGTATATTATAGAGAATAGCAGTCCCTGTGTATATTATAGCGAATAGCAGCCCCTGTGTATATTATAGAGAATAGCAGCCCCTGTGTATATTATAGAGAACAGCAGTCCCTGTGTATATTATAGAGAATAGCAGTCCCTGTGTATATTATAGTGAATAGCAGCCCCTGTGTATATTATAGAGAATAGCAGCCCCTGTGTATATTATAGAGAATAGCAGTCCCTGTGTATATTATAGCGAATAGCAGCCCCTGTGTATATTATAGAGAATAGCAGCCCCTGTGTATATTATAGAGAACAGCAGTCCCTGTGTATATTATAGAGAATAGCAGTCCCTGTGTATATTATAGAGAATAGCAGCCCCTGTTTATATTACAGAGAATAGCAGCCCCTGTGTATATTATAGAGAATAGCAGCCCCTGTGTATATTATAGAGAATAGCAGCCCCTGTGTATATTATAGAGAATAGCGGTCCCTGTGTATATTATAGAGAATAGCAGTCCCTGTGTATATTATAGAGAATAGCAGTCCCTGTGTATATTATAGAGAATAGCAGTCCCTGTGTATATTATAGAGAATAGCAGTCCCTGTGTATATTACAGAGAATAGCAGCCCCTGTGTATATTATAGAGAATAGCAGCCCCTGTGTATATTATAGAGAATAGCAGTCCCTGTGTATATTATAGAGAATAGCAGCCCCTGTGTATATTATAGAGAATAGCAGTCCCTGTGTATATTATAGAGAATAGCAGCCCCTGTGTATATTATAGAGAATAGCAGACCCTGTGTATATTATAGAGAATAGCAGCCCCTGTGTATATTATAGAGAATAGCAGTCCCTGTGTATATTATAGAGAATAGCAGCCCCTGTGTATATTATAGTGAATAGCAGCCCCTGTGTATATTATAGAGAATAGCAGCCCCTGTGTATATTATAGAGAACAGCAGTCCCTGTGTATATTATAGCGAATAGCAGCCCCTGTGTATATTATAGAGACTAGCAGCCCCTGTGTATATTATAGAGAACAGCAGTCCCTGTGTATATTATAGAGAATAGCAGTCCCTGTGTATATTATAGAGAATAGCAGCCCTTGTGTATATTATAGAGAATAGCAGTCCCTGTGTATATTATAGAGAATAGCAGCCCCTGTGTATATTATAGTGAATAGCAGCCCCTGTGTATATTATAGAGAATAGCAGCCCCTGTGTATATTATAGAGAATAGCAGTCCCTGTGTATATTATAGAGAATAGCAGCCCCTGTGTATATTATAGAGAATAGCAGCCCCTGTGTATATTATAGAGAATAGCAGTCCCTGTGTATATTATAGAGAATAGCAGTCCCTGTGTATATTATAGAGAATAGCAGTCCCTGTGTATATTATAGAGAATAGCAGCCCCTGTGTATATTATAGAGAATAGCAGTCCCTGTGTATATTATAGAGAATAGCAGGCCCTGTGTATATTATAGAGAATTGCAGTCACTGTGTATATTATAGAGAATAGCAGTCACTGTGTATATTATAGAGAATAGCAGCCACTGTGTATATTATAGAGAATAGCAGCCCCTGTGTATATTATAGAGAATAGCAGTCCCTGTGTATATTATAGAGAATAGCAGCCCCTGTGTATATTATAGAGAATAGCAGTCCCTGTGTATATTATAGAGAATTGCAGTCACTGTGTATATTATAGAGAATAGCAGTCACTGTGTATATTATAGAGAATAGCAGCCACTGTGTATATTATAGAGAATAGCAGCCCCTGTGTATATTATAGAGAATAGCAGTCACTGTGTATATTATAGAGAATAGCAGCCCCTGTGTATATTATAGAGAATAGCAGCCCCTGTGTATATTATAGAGAATAGCAGTCACTGTGTATATTATAGAGAATAGTAGCCCCTGTGTATATTACAGAGCATAGCAGCCCCTGTGTATATTATAGAGAATAGCAGTCACTGTGTATATTATAGAGAATAGCAGTCACTGTGTATATTATAGAGAATAGCAGTCACTGTGTATATTATAGAGAATAGCAGCCCCTGTGTATATTACAGAGCATAGCAGCCCCTGTGTATATTATAGAGAATAGCAGTCACTGTGTATATTATAGAGAATAGCAGTCACTGTGTATATTATAGAGAAGAGCAGGCCCTGTGTATATTATAGAGAATAGCAGTCCCTGTGTATATGACAGAGAATAGCAGTCCCTGTGTATATTATAGAGAATAGCAGTCACTGTGTATATTACAGAGAATAGCAGTCGCTGTGTATATTATAGAGAATAGCAGTCCCTGTGTATATTATACAGAATACCAGCCCCTGTGTATATTACAGAGAATAGCAGCCCCTGTGTATATTATAGAGAATAGCAGCCCCTGTGTATATTATAGAGAATAGCAGTCCCTGTGTATATTATAGAGAAGAGCAGGCCCTGTGTATATTATAGAGAATAGCAGTCACTGTGTATATTACAGAGAATAGCAGCCCCTGTGTATATTATAGAGAATAGCAGTCACTGTGTCTATTACAGAGAATAGCACGCCCTGTGTATATTATAGAGAATAGCAGCCCCTGTGTATATTTCAGAGAATAGCAGCCCCTGTGTATATTACAGAGAATAGCAGTCACTGTGTATATTACAGAGAATAGCAGTCCCTGTGTATATGATAGAGAATAGCAGCCCCTGTGTATATTATAGAGAATAGCAGCCCCTGTTTATATTACAGAGAATAGCAGCCCCTGTGTATATTATAGAGAATAGCAGCCCCTGTGTATATTATAGAGAATAGCAGCCCCTGTGTATATTATAGAGAATAGCGGTCCCTGTGTATATTATAGAGAATAGCAGTCCCTGTGTATATTATAGAGAATAGCAGTCCCTGTGTATATTATAGAGAATAGCAGTCCCTGTGTATATTATAGAGAATAGCAGTCCCTGTGTATATTACAGAGAATAGCAGCCCCTGTGTATATTATAGTGAATAGCAGCCCCTGTGTATATTATAGAGAATAGCAGTCCCTGTGTATATTATAGAGAATAACAGCCCCTGTGTATATTATAGAGAATAGCAGTCCCTGTGTATATTATAGAGAATAGCAGCCCCTGTGTATATTATAGAGAATAGCAGACCCTGTGTATATTATAGAGAATAGCAGCCCCTGTGTATATTATAGAGAATAGCAGTCCCTGTGTATATTATAGAGAATAGCAGCCCCTGTGTATATTATAGTGAATAGCAGCCCCTGTGTATATTATAGAGAATAGCAGCCCCTGTGTATATTATAGAGAATAGCAGTCCCTGTGTATATTATAGCGAATAGCAGCCCCTGTGTATATTATAGAGAATAGCAGCCCCTGTGTATATTATAGAGAACAGCAGTCCCTGTGTATATTATAGAGAATAGCAGTCCCTGTGTATATTATAGAGAATAGCAGCCCCTGTGTACATTATAGAGAATAGCAGTCCATGTGTATATTATAGAGAATAGCAGCCCCTGTGTATATTATAGTGAATAGCAGCCCCTGTGTATATTATAGAGAATAGCAGCCCCTGTGTATATTATAGAGAATAGCAGTCCCTGTGTATATTATAGAGAATAGCAGCCCCTGTGTATATTATAGAGAATAGCAGCCCCTGTGTATATTATAGAGAATAGCAGTCCCTGTGTATATTATGGAGAATAGCAGTCCCTGTGTATATTATAGAGAATAGCAGCCCCTGTGTATATTATAGAGAATAGCAGTCCCTGTGTATATTATAGAGAATAGCAGCCCCTGTGTATATTATAGAGAATAGCAGCCCCTGTGTATATTATAGAGAATAGCAGTCCCTGTGTATATTATAGAGAATAGCAGTCCCTGTGTATATTATAGAGAATAGCAGTCCCTGTGTATATTACAGAGAATAGCAGCCCCTGTGTATATTATAGAGAATAGCAGTCCCTGTGTATATTATAGAGAATAGCAGGCCCTGTGTATATTATAGAGAATTGCAGTCACTGTGTATATTATAGAGAATAGCAGTCACTGTGTATATTATAGAGAATAGCAGCCACTGTGTATATTATAGAGAATAGCAGCCCCTGTGTATATTATAGAGAATAGCAGTCCCTGTGTATATTATAGAGAATAGCAGCCCCTGTGTATATTATAGAGAATAGCAGTCCCTGTGTATATTATAGAGAATTGCAGTCACTGTGTATATTATAGAGAATAGCAGTCACTGTGTATATTATAGAGAATAGCAGCCACTGTGTATATTAAAGAGAATAGC
Organism: Mustelus asterias; assembly: GCF_964213995.1. Lineage (NCBI taxonomy): Eukaryota > Metazoa > Chordata > Chondrichthyes > Carcharhiniformes > Triakidae > Mustelus > Mustelus asterias. Next base: position 379,052 of record NW_027590336.1, on the reverse strand, counting down.
AGCCCCTGTGCATATTATAGAGAATAGCAGTCACTGTGTATATTATAGAGAATAGCAGCCCCTGTGTATATTATAGAGAATAGCAGCCCCTGTGTATATTATAGAGAATAGCAGTCACTGTGTATATTATAGAGAATAGCAGCCCCTGTGTATATTACAGAGCATAGCAGCCCCTGTGTATATTATAGAGAATAGCAGTCACTGTGTATATTATAGAGAATAGCAGTCACTGTGTATATTATAGAGAATAGCAGTCACTGTGTATATTATAGAGAATAGCAGCCCCTGTGTATATTATAGAGAATAGCAGTCCCTGTGTATATTATAGCGAATAGCAGCCCCTGTGTATATTATAGAGAATAGCAGCCCCTGTGTATATTATAGAGAACAGCAGTCCCTGTGTATATTATAGAGAATAGCAGTCCCTGTGTATATTATAGAGAATAGCAGCCCCTGTGTATATTATAGAGAATAGCAGTCCATGTGTATATTATAGAGAATAGCAGCCCCTGTGTATATTATAGTGAATAGCAGCCCCTGTGTATATTATAGAGAATAGCAGCCCCTGTGTATATTATAGAGAATAGCAGTCCCTGTGTATATTATAGCGAATAGCAGCCCCTGTGTATATTATAGAGAATAGCAGCCCCTGTGTATATTATAGAGAACAGCAGTCCCTGTGTATATTATAGAGAATAGCAGTCCCTGTGTATATTATAGAGAATAGCAGCCCCTGTGTATATTATAGAGAATAGCAGTCCCTGTGTATATTATAGAGAATAACAGCCCCTGTGTATATTATAGAGAATAGCAGTCCCTGTGTATATTATAGAGAATAGCAGCCCCTGTGTATATTATAGAGAATAGCAGACCCTGTGTATATTATAGAGAATAGCAGCCCCTGTGTATATTATAGAGAATAGCAGTCCCTGTGTATATTATAGAGAATAGCAGCCCCTGTGTATATTATAGTGAATAGCAGCCCCTGTGTATATTATAGAGAATAGCAGCCCCTGTGTACATTATAGAGAATAGCAGTCCATGTGTATATTATAGAGAATAGCAGTCCCTGTGTATATTATAGAGAATAGCAGCCCCTGTGTATATTATAGTGAATAGCAGCCCCTGTGTATATTATAGAGAATAGCAGCCCCTGTGTACATTATAGAGAATAGCAGTCCATGTGTATATTATAGAGAATAGCAGCCCCTGTGTATATTATAGTGAATAGCAGCCCCTGTGTATATTATAGAGAATAGCAGCCCCTGTGTATATTATAGAGAATAGCAGTCCCTGTGTATATTATAGAGAATAGCAGCCCCTGTGTATATTATAGAGAATAGCAGCCCCTGTGTATATTATAGAGAATAGCAGTCCCTGTGTATATTATAGAGAATAGCAGTCCCTGTGTATATTATAGAGAATAGCAGCCCCTGTGTATATTATAGAGAATAGCAGTCCCTGTGTATATTATAGAGAATAGCAGCCCCTGTGTATATTATAGAGAATAGCAGCCCCTGTGTATATTATAGAGAATAGCAGTCCCTGTGTATATTATAGAGAATAGCAGTCCCTGTGTATATTATAGAGAATAGCAGTCCCTGTGTATATTACAGAGAATAGCAGCCCCTGTGTATATTATAGAGAATAGCAGTCCCTGTGTATATTATAGAGAATAGCAGGCCCTGTGTATATTATAGAGAATTGCAGTCACTGTGTATATTATAGAGAATAGCAGTCACTGTGTATATTATAGAGAATAGCAGCCACTGTGTATATTATAGAGAATAGCAGCCCCTGTGTATATTATAGAGAATAGCAGTCCCTGTGTATATTATAGAGAATAGCAGCCCCTGTGTATATTATAGAGAATAGCAGTCCCTGTGTATATTATAGAGAATTGCAGTCACTGTGTATATTATAGAGAATAGCAGTCACTGTGTATATTATAGAGAATAGCAGCCACTGTGTATATTATAGAGAATAGCAGCCCCTGTGCATATTATAGAGAATAGCAGTCACTGTGTATATTATAGAGAATAGCAGCCCCTGTGTATATTATAGAGAATAGCAGCCCCTGTGTATATTATAGAGAATAGCAGTCACTGTGTATATTATAGAGAATAGCAGCCCCTGTGTATATTACAGAGCATAGCAGCCCCTGTGTATATTATAGAGAATAGCAGTCACTGTGTATATTATAGAGAATAGCAGTCACTGTGTATATTATAGAGAATAGCAGTCACTGTGTATATTATAGAGAATAGCAGCCCCTGTGTATATTATAGAGAATAGCAGTCCCTGTGTATATTATAGCGAATAGCAGCCCCTGTGTATATTATAGAGAATAGCAGCCCCTGTGTATATTATAGAGAACAGCAGTCCCTGTGTATATTATAGAGAATAGCAGTCCCTGTGTATATTATAGAGAATAGCAGCCCCTGTGTATATTATAGAGAATAGCAGTCCATGTGTATATTATAGAGAATAGCAGCCCCTGTGTATATTATAGTGAATAGCAGCCCCTGTGTATATTATAGAGAATAGCAGCCCCTGTGTATATTATAGAGAATAGCAGTCCCTGTGTATATTATAGCGAATAGCAGCCCCTGTGTATATTATAGAGAATAGCAGCCCCTGTGTATATTATAGAGAACAGCAGTCCCTGTGTATATTATAGAGAATAGCAGTCCCTGTGTATATTATAGAGAATAGCAGCCCCTGTGTATATTATAGAGAATAGCAGTCCATGTGTATATTATAGAGAATAGCAGCCCCTGTGTATATTATAGTGAATAGCAGCCCCTGTGTATATTATAGAGAATAGCAGCCCCTGTGTATATTATAGAGAATAGCAGTCCCTGTGTATATTATAGAGAATAGCAGCCCCTGTGTATATTATAGAGAATAGCAGCCCCTGTGTATATTATAGAGAATAGCAGTCCCTGTGTATATTATAGAGAATAGCAGTCCCTGTGTATATTATAGAGAATAGCAGTCCCTGTGTATATTATAGAGAATAGCAGCCCCTGTGTATATCATAGAGAATAGCAGTCCCTGTGTATATTATAGAGAATAGCAGTCCCTGTGTATATTATAGAGAATTGCAGTCACTGTGTATATTATAGAGAATAGCAGTCACTGTGTATATTATAGAGAATAGCAGCCACTGTGTATATTATAGAGAATAGCAGCCCCTGTGTATATTATAGAGAATAGCAGTCCCTGTGTATATTATAGAGAATAGCAGCCCCTGTGTATATTATAGAGAATAGCAGTCCCTGTGTATATTATAGAGAATTGCAGTCACTGTGTATATTATAGAGAATAGCAGTCACTGTGTATATTATAGAGAATAGCAGCCACTGTGTATATTATAGAGAATAGCAGCCCCTGTGTATATTATAGAGAATAGCAGTCACTGTGTATATTATAGAGAATAGCAGCCCCTGTGTATATTATAGAGAATAGCAGCCCCTGTGTATATTATAGAGAATAGCAGCCCCTGTGTATATTATAGTGAATAGCAGCCCCTGTGTATATTATAGAGAATAGCAGCCCCTGTGTATATTATAGAGAATAGCAGTCCCTGTGTATATTATAGCGAATAGCAGCCCCTGTGTATATTATAGAGACTAGCAGCCCCTGTGTATATTATAGAGAACAGCAGTCCCTGTGTATATTATAGAGAATAGCAGTCCCTGTGTATATTATAGAGAATAGCAGCCCTTGTGTATATTATAGAGAATAGCAGTCCCTGTGTATATTATAGAGAATAGCAGCCCCTGTGTATATTATAGTGAATAGCAGCCCCTGTGTATATTATAGAGAATAGCAGCCCCTGTGTATATTATAGAGAATAGCAGTCCCTGTGTATATTATAGAGAATAGCAGCCCCTGTGTATATTATAGAGAATAGCAGCCCCTGTGTATATTATAGAGAATAGCAGTCCCTGTGTATATTATAGAGAATAGCAGTCCCTGTGTATATTATAGAGAATAGCAGTCCCTGTGTATATTATAGAGAATAGCAGCCCCTGTGTATATTATAGAGAATAGCAGTCCCTGTGTATATTATAGAGAATAGCAGGCCCTGTGTATATTATAGAGAATTGCAGTCACTGTGTATATTATAGAGAATAGCAGTCACTGTGTATATTATAGAGAATAGCAGCCACTGTGTATATTATAGAGAATAGCAGCCCCTGTGTATATTATAGAGAATAGCAGTCCCTGTGTATATTATAGAGAATAGCAGCCCCTGTGTATATTATAGAGAATAGCAGTCCCTGTGTATATTATAGAGAATTGCAGTCACTGTGTATATTATAGAGAATAGCAGTCACTGTGTATATTATAGAGAATAGCAGCCACTGTGTATATTATAGAGAATAGCAGCCCCTGTGTATATTATAGAGAATAGCAGTCACTGTGTATATTATAGAGAATAGCAGCCCCTGTGTATATTATAGAGAATAGCAGCCCCTGTGTATATTATAGAGAATAGCAGTCACTGTGTATATTATAGAGAATAGTAGCCCCTGTGTATATTACAGAGCATAGCAGCCCCTGTGTATATTATAGAGAATAGCAGTCACTGTGTATATTATAGAGAATAGCAGTCACTGTGTATATTATAGAGAATAGCAGTCACTGTGTATATTATAGAGAATAGCAGCCCCTCTGTATATTACAGAGCATAGCAGCCCCTGTGTATATTATAGAGAATAGCAGTCACTGTGTATATTATAGAGAATAGCAGTCACTGTGTATATTATAGAGAAGAGCAGGCCCTGTGTATATTATAGAGAATAGCAGTCCCTGTGTATATGACAGAGAATAGCAGTCCCTGTGTATATTATAGAGAATAGCAGTCACTGTGTATATTACAGAGAATAGCAGTCGCTGTGTATATTATAGAGAATAGCAGTCCCTGTGTATATTATACAGAATACCAGCCCCTGTGTATATTACAGAGAATAGCAGCCCCTGTGTATATTATAGAGAATAGCAGCCCCTGTGTATATTATAGAGAATAGCAGTCCCTGTGTATATTATACAGAAGAGCAGGCCCTGTGTATATTATAGAGAATAGCAGTCACTGTGTATATTACAGAGAATAGCAGCCCCTGTGTATATTATAGAGAATAGCAGTCACTGTGTCTATTACAGAGAATAGCACGCCCTGTGTATATTATAGAGAATAGCAGCCCCTGTGTATATTTCAGAGAATAGCAGCCCCTGTGTATATTACAGAGAATAGCAGTCACTGTGTATATTACAGAGAATAGCAGTCCCTGTGTATATGATAGAGAATAGCAGCCCCTGTGTATATTATAGAGAATAGCAGCCCCTGTTTATATTACAGAGAATAGCAGCCCCTGTGTATATTATAGAGAATAGCAGCCCCTGTGTATATTATAGAGAATAGCAGCCCCTGTGTATATTATAGAGAATAGCGGTCCCTGTGTATATTATAGAGAATAGCAGTCCCTGTGTATATTATAGAGAATAGCAGTCCCTGTGTATATTATAGAGAATAGCAGTCCCTGTGTATATTATAGAGAATAGCAGTCCCTGTGTATATTACAGAGAATAGCAGCCCCTGTGTATATTATAGTGAATAGCAGCCCCTGTGTATATTATAGAGAATAGCAGTCCCTGTGTATATTATAGAGAATAACAGCCCCTGTGTATATTATAGAGAATAGCAGTCCCTGTGTATATTATAGAGAATAGCAGCCCCTGTGTATATTATAGAGAATAGCAGACCCTGTGTATATTATAGAGAATAGCAGCCCCTGTGTATATTATAGAGAATAGCAGTCCCTGTGTATATTATAGAGAATAGCAGCCCCTGTGTATATTATAGTGAATAGCAGCCCCTGTCTATATTATAGAGAATAGCAGCCCCTGTGTATATTATAGAGAATAGCAGTCCCTGTGTATATTATAGCGAATAGCAGCCCCTGTGTATATTATAGAGAATAGCAGCCCCTGTGTATATTATAGAGAACAGCAGTCCCTGTGTATATTATAGAGAATAGCAGTCCCTGTGTATATTATAGAGAATAGCAGCCCCTGTGTACATTATAGAGAATAGCAGTCCATGTGTATATTATAGAGAATAGCAGCCCCTGTGTATATTATAGTGAATAGCAGCCCCTGTGTATATTATAGAGAATAGCAGCCCCTGTGTATATTATAGAGAATAGCAGTCCCTGTGTATATTATAGAGAATAGCAGCCCCTGTGTATATTATAGAGAATAGCAGCCCCTGTGTATATTATAGAGAATAGCAGTCCCTGTGTATATTATAGAGAATAGCAGTCCCTGTGTATATTATAGAGAATAGCAGCCCCTGTGTATATTATAGAGAATAGCAGTCCCTGTGTATATTATAGAGAATAGCAGCCCCTGTGTATATTATAGAGAATAGCAGCCCCTGTGTATATTATAGAGAATAGCAGTCCCTGTGTATATTATAGAGAATAGCAGTCCCTGTGTATATTATAGAGAATAGCAGTCCCTGTGTATATTACAGAGAATAGCAGCCCCTGTGTATATTATAGAGAATAGCAGTCCCTGTGTATATTATAGAGAATAGCAGGCCCTGTGTATATTATAGAGAATTGCAGTCACTGTGTATATTATAGAGAATAGCAGTCACTGTGTATATTATAGAGAATAGCAGCCACTGTGTATATTATAGAGAATAGCAGCCCCTGTGTATATTATAGAGAATAGCAGTCCCTGTGTATATTATAGAGAATAGCAGCCCCTGTGTATATTATAGAGAATAGCAGTCCCTGTGTATATTATAGAGAATTGCAGTCACTGTGTATATTATAGAGAATAGCAGTCACTGTGTATATTATAGAGAATAGCAGCCACTGTGTATATTATAGAGAATAGCAGCCCCTGTGCATATTATAGAGAATAGCAGTCACTGTGTATATTATAGAGAATAGCAGCCCCTGTGTATATTATAGAGAATAGCAGCCCCTGTGTATATTATAGAGAATAGCAGTCACTGTGTATATTATAGAGAATAGCAGCCCCTGTGTATATTACAGAGCATAGCAGCCCCTGTGTATATTATAGAGAATAGCAGTCACTGTGTATATTATAGAGAATAGCAGTCACTGTGTATATTATAGAGAATAGCAGTCACTGTGTATATTATAGAGAATAGCAGCCCCTGTGTATATTATAGAGAATAGCAGTCCCTGTGTATATTATAGCGAATAGCAGCCCCTGTGTATATTATAGAGAATAGCAGCCCCTGTGTATATTATAGAGAACAGCAGTCCCTGTGTATATTATAGAGAATAGCAGTCCCTGTGTATATTATAGAGAATAGCAGCCCCTGTGTATATTATAGAGAATAGCAGTCCATGTGTATATTATAGAGAATAGCAGCCCCTGTGTATATTATAGTGAATAGCAGCCCCTGTGTATATTATAGAGAATAGCAGCCCCTGTGTATATTATAGAGAATAGCAGTCCCTGTGTATATTATAGCGAATAGCAGCCCCTGTGTATATTATAGAGAATAGCAGCCCCTGTGTATATTATAGAGAACAGCAGTCCCTGTGTATATTATAGAGAATAGCAGTCCCTGTGTATATTATAGAGAATAGCAGCCCCTGTGTATATTATAGAGAATAGCAGTCCCTGTGTATATTATAGAGAATAACAGCCCCTGTGTATATTATAGAGAATAGCAGTCCCTGTGTATATTATAGAGAATAGCAGCCCCTGTGTATATTATAGAGAATAGCAGACCCTGTGTATATTATAGAGAATAGCAGCCCCTGTGTATATTATAGAGAATAGCAGTCCCTGTGTATATTATAGAGAATAGCAGCCCCTGTGTATATTATAGTGAATAGCAGCCCCTGTGTATATTATAGAGAATAGCAGCCCCTGTGTATATTATAGAGAATAGCAGTCCCTGTGTATATTATAGCGAATAGCAGCCCCTGTGTATATTATAGAGAATAGCAGCCCCTGTGTATATTATAGAGAACAGCAGTCCCTGTGTATATTATAGAGAATAGCAGTCCCTGTGTATATTATAGAGAATAGCAGCCCCTGTGTACATTATAGAGAATAGCAGTCCATGTGTATATTATAGAGAATAGCAGCCCCTGTGTATATTATAGTGAATAGCAGCCCCTGTGTATATTATAGAGAATAGCAGCCCCTGTGTATATTATAGAGAATAGCAGTCCCTGTGTATATTATAGAGAATAGCAGCCCCTGTGTATATTATAGAGAATAGCAGCCCCTGTGTATATTATAGAGAATAGCAGTCCCTGTGTATATTATAGAGAATAGCAGTCCCTGTGTATATTATAGAGAATAGCAGCCCCTGTGTATATTATAGAGAATAGCAGTCCCTGTGTATATTATAGAGAATAGCAGCCCCTGTGTATATTATAGAGAATAGCAGCCCCTGTGTATATTATAGAGAATAGCAGTCCCTGTGTATATTATAGAGAATAGCAGTCCCTGTGTATATTATAGAGAATAGCAGTCCCTGTGTATATTACAGAGAATAGCAGCCCCTGTGTATATTATAGAGAATAGCAGTCCCTGTGTATATTATAGAGAATAGCAGGCCCTGTGTATATTATAGAGAATTGCAGTCACTGTGTATATTATAGAGAATAGCAGTCACTGTGTATATTATAGAGAATAGCAGCCACTGTGTATATTATAGAGAATAGCAGCCCCTGTGTATATTATAGAGAATAGCAGTCCCTGTGTATATTATAGAGTATAGCAGCCCCTGTGTATATTATAGAGAATAGCAGTCCCTGTGTATATTATAGAGAATTGCAGTCACTGTGTATATTATAGAGAATAGCAGTCACTGTGTATATTATAGAGAACAGCAGCCACTGTGTATATTATAGAGAATAGCAGCCCCTGTGCATATTATAGAGAATAGCAGTCACTGTGTATATTATAGAGAATAGCAGCCCCTGTGTATATTATAGAGAATAGCAGCCCCTGTGTATATTATAGAGAATAGCAGTCACTGTGTATATTATAGAGAATAGCAGCCCCTGTGTATATTACAGAGCATAGCAGCCCCTGTGTATATTATAGAGAATAGCAGTCACTGTGTATATTATAGAGAATAGCAGTCACTGTGTATATTATAGAGAATAGCAGTCACTGTGTATATTATAGAGAATAGCAGCCCCTGTGTATATTATAGAGAATAGCAGTCCCTGTGTATATTATAGCGAATAGCAGCCCCTGTGTATATTATAGAGAATAGCAGCCCCTGTGTATATTATAGAGAACAGCAGTCCCTGTGTATATTATAGAGAATAGCAGTCCCTGTGTATATTATAGAGAATAGCAGCCCCTGTGTATATTATAGAGAATAGCAGTCCATGTGTATATTATAGAGAATAGCAGCCCCTGTGTATATTATAGTGAATAGCAGCCCCTGTGTATATTATAGAGAATAGCAGCCCCTGTGTATATTATAGAGAATAGCAGTCCCTGTGTATATTATAGCGAATAGCAGCCCCTGTGTATATTATAGAGAATAGCAGCCCCTGTGTATATTATAGAGAACAGCAGTCCCTGTGTATATTATAGAGAATAGCAGTCCCTGTGTATATTATAGAGAATAGCAGCCCCTGTGTATATTATAGAGAATAGCAGTCCATGTGTATATTATAGAGAATAGCAGCCCCTGTGTATATTATAGTGAATAGCAGCCCCTGTGTATATTATAGAGAATAGCAGCCCCTGTGTATATTATAGAGAATAGCAGTCCCTGTGTATATTATAGAGAATAGCAGCCCCTGTGTATATTATAGAGAATAGCAGCCCCTGTGTATATTATAGAGAATAGCAGTCCCTGTGTATATTATAGAGAATAGCAGTCCCTGTGTATATTATAGAGAATAGCAGTCCCTGTGTATATTATAGAGAATAGCAGCCCCTGTGTATATCATAGAGAATAGCAGTCCCTGTGTATATTATAGAGAATAGCAGTCCCTGTGTATATTATAGAGAATTGCAGTCACTGTGTATATTATAGAGAATAGCAGTCACTGTGTATATTATAGAGAATAGCAGCCACTGTGTATATTATAGAGAATAGCAGCCCCTGTGTATATTATAGAGAATAGCAGTCCCTGTGTATATTATAGAGAATAGCAGCCCCTGTGTATATTATAGAGAATAGCAGTCCCTGTGTATATTATAGAGAATTGCAGTCACTGTGTATATTATAGAGAATAGCAGTCACTGTGTATATTATAGAGAATAGCAGCCACTGTGTATATTATAGAGAATAGCAGCCCCTGTGTATATTATAGAGAATAGCAGTCACTGTGTATATTATAGAGAATAGCAGCCCCTGTGTATATTATCGAGAATAGCAGCCCCTGTGTATATTATAGAGAATAGCAGTCACTGTGTATATTATAGAGAATAGCAGCCCCTGTGTATATTACAGAGCATAGCAGCCCCTGTGTATATTATAGAGAATAGCAGTCACTGTGTATATTATAGAGAATAGCAGTCACTGTGTATATTATAGAGAATAGCAGTCCCTGTGTATATTATAGAGAATAGCAGTCCCTGTGTATATTACAGAGAATTGCAGCCCCTGTGTATATTATAGAGAATAGCAGCCCCTGTGTATATTATAGAGAATAGCAGTCCCTGTGTATATTATAGAGAATAGCAGCCCCTGTGTATATTATAGAGAATAGCAGTCACTGTGTATATTATAGAGCATAGCAGCCCCTGTGTATATTATAGAGAATAGCAGTCCCTGTGTATATTATAGAGAATAGCAGCCCCTGTGTATATTATAGAGAATAGCAGTCACTGTGTATATTATAGAGAATAGCAGTCCCCGTGTATATTATAGAGAATAGCAGCCCCTGTGTATATTATAGAGAATAGCAGTCCCTGTGTATATTATAGAGAATAGCAGCCCCTGTGTATATTATAGAGAATAGCAGTCACTGTGTATATTATAGAGAATAGCAGTCCCTGTGTATATTATAGAGAATAGCAGCCCCTGTGTATATTATAGAGAATAGCAGTCACTGTGTATATTATAGAGAATAGCAGTCCCTGTGTATATTATAGAGAATAGCAGTCCCTGTGTATATTATAGAGAATAGCAGCCCCTGTGTATATTATAGAGAATAGCAGTCACTGTGTATATTATAGAGCATAGCAGCCCCTGTGTATATTATAGAGAATAGCAGTCCCTGTGTATATTATAGAGAATAGCAGCCCCTGTGTATATTATAGAGAATAGCAGTCACTGTGTATATTATAGAGAATAGCAGTCCCTGTGTATATTATAGAGAATAGCAGCCCCTGTGTATATTATAGAGAATAGCAGTCCCTGTGTATATTATAGAGAATAGCAGCCCCTGTGTATATTATAGAGAATAGCAGTCACTGTGTATATTATAGAGCATAGCAGCCCCTGTGTATATTATAGAGAATAGCAGTCCCTGTGTATATTATAGAGAATAGCAGCCCCTGTGTATATTATAGAGAATAGCAGTCACTGTGTATATTATAGAGAATAGCAGTCCCTGTGTATATTATAGAGCATAGCAGCCCCTGTGTTTATTACAGAGAATAGCAGCCCCTGTGTATATTATAGAGAATAGCAGTCACTGTGTATATTATAGAGAATAGCAGTCCCTGTGTATATTATAGAGAATAGCAGCCCCTGTGTATATTATAGAGAATAGCAGTCACTGTGTATATTATAGAGAATAGCAGTCCCTGTGTATATTATAGAGAATAGCAGTCCCTGTGTATATTATAGAGAATAGCAGCCCCTGTGTATATTATAGAGAATAGCAGTCACTGTGTATATTATAGAGCATAGCAGCCCCTGTGTATATTATAGAGAATAGCAGTCCCTGTGTATATTATAGAGAATAGCAGCCCCTGTGTATATTATAGAGAATAGCAGTCACTGTGTATATTATAGAGAATAGCAGTCCCTGTGTATATTATAGAGAATAGCAGCCCCTGTGTATATTATAGAGAATAGCAGTCACTGTGTATATTACAGAGAATAGCACGCCCTGTGTATATTATAGAGAATAGCAGCCCCTGTGTATATTTCAGAGAATAGCAGCCCCTGTGTATATTACAGAGAATAGCAGTCACTGTGTATATTACAGAGAATAGCAGTCCCTGTGTATATGATAGAGAATAGCAGCCCCTGTGTATATTATAGAGAATAGCAGCCCCTGTTTATATTACAGAGAATAGCAGCCCCTGTGTATATTATAGAGAATAGCAGCCCCTGTGTATATTATAGAGAATAGCAGCCCCTGTGTATATTATAGAGAATAGCGGTCCCTGTGTATATTATAGAGAATAGCAGTCCCTGTGTATATTATAGAGAATAGCAGTCCCTGTGTATATTATAGAGAATAGCAGTCCCTGTGTATATTATAGAGAATAGCAGTCCCTGTGTATATTACAGAGAATAGCAGCCCCTGTGTATATTATAGTGAATAGCAGCCCCTGTGTATATTATAGAGAATAGCAGTCCCTGTGTATATTATAGAGAATAACAGCCCCTGTGTATATTATAGAGAATAGCAGTCCCTGTGTATATTATAGAGAATAGCAGCCCCTGTGTATATTATAGAGAATAGCAGACCCTGTGTATATTATAGAGAATAGCAGCCCCTGTGTATATTATAGAGAATAGCAGTCCCTGTGTATATTATAGAGAATAGCAGCCCCTGTGTATATTATAGTGAATAGCAGCCCCTGTGTATATTATAGAGAATAGCAGCCCCTGTGTATATTATAGAGAATAGCAGTCCCTGTGTATATTATAGCGAATAGCAGCCCCTGTGTATATTATAGAGAATAGCAGCCCCTGTGTATATTATAGAGAACAGCAGTCCCTGTGTATATTATAGAGAATAGCAGTCCCTGTGTATATTATAGAGAATAGCAGCCCCTGTGTACATTATAGAGAATAGCAGTCCATGTGTATATTATAGAGAATAGCAGCCCCTGTGTATATTATAGTGAATAGCAGCCCCTGTGTATATTATAGAGAATAGCAGCCCCTGTGTATATTATAGAGAATAGCAGTCCCTGTGTATATTATAGAGAATAGCAGCCCCTGTGTATATTATAGAGAATAGCAGCCCCTGTGTATATTATAGAGAATAGCAGTCCCTGTGTATATTATAGAGAATAGCAGTCCCTGTGTATATTATAGAGAATAGCAGCCCCTGTGTATATTATAGAGAATAGCAGTCCCTGTGTATATTATAGAGAATAGCAGCCCCTGTGTATATTATAGAGAATAGCAGCCCCTGTGTATATTATAGAGAATAGCAGTCCCTGTGTATATTATAGAGAATAGCAGTCCCTGTGTATATTATAGAGAATAGCAGTCCCTGTGTATATTACAGAGAATAGCAGCCCCTGTGTATATTATAGAGAATAGCAGTCCCTGTGTATATTATAGAGAATAGCAGGCCCTGTGTATATTATAGAGAATTGCAGTCACTGTGTATATTATAGAGAATAGCAGTCACTGTGTATATTATAGAGAATAGCAGCCACTGTGTATATTATAGAGAATAGCAGCCCCTGTGTATATTATAGAGAATAGCAGTCCCTGTGTATATTATAGAGAATAGCAGCCCCTGTGTATATTATAGAGAATAGCAGTCCCTGTGTATATTATAGAGAATTGCAGTCACTGTGTATATTATAGAGAATAGCAGTCACTGTGTATATTATAGAGAATAGCAGCCACTGTGTATATTATAGAGAATAGCAGCCCCTGTGCATATTATAGAGAATAGCAGTCACTGTGTATATTATAGAGAATAGCAGCCCCTGTGTATATTATAGAGAATAGCAGCCCCTGTGTATATTATAGAGAATAGCAGTCACTGTGTATATTATAGAGAATAGCAGCCCCTGTGTATATTACAGAGCATAGCAGCCCCTGTGTATATTATAGAGAATAGCAGTCACTGTGTATATTATAGAGAATAGCAGTCACTGTGTATATTATAGAGAATAGCAGTCACTGTGTATATTATAGAGAATAGCAGCCCCTGTGTATATTACAGAGCATAGCAGCCCCTGTGTATATTATAGAGAATAGCAGTCACTGTGTATATTATAGAGAATAGCAGTCACTGTGTATATTATAGAGAAGAGCAGGCCCTGTGTATATTATAGAGAATAGCAGTCCCTGTGTATATGACAGAGAATAGCAGTCCCTGTGTATATTATAGAGAATAGCAGTCACTGTGTATATTACAGAGAATAGCAGTCGCTGTGTATATTATAGAGAATAGCAGTCCCTGTGTATATTATAGAGAATAGCAGTCCCTGTGTATATTATAGAGAAGAGCAGGCCCTGTGTATATTATAGAGAATAGCAGTCACTGTGTATATTACAGAGAATAGCAGCCCCTGTGTATATTATAGAGAATAGCAGTCACTGTGTATATTACAGAGAATAGCACGCCCTGTGTATATTATAGAGAATAGCAGCCCCTGTGTATATTTCAGAGAATAGCAGCCCCTGTGTATATTACAGAGAATAGCAGTCACTGTGTATATTACAGAGAATAGCAGTCCCTGTGTATATGATAGAGAATAGCAGCCCCTGTGTATATTATAGAGAATAGCAGCCCCTGTTTATATTACAGAGAATAGCAGCCCCTGTGTATATTATAGAGAATAGCAGCCCCTGTGTATATTATAGAGAATAGCAGCCCCTGTGTATATTATAGAGAATAGCGGTCCCTGTGTATATTATAGAGAATAGCAGTCCCTGTGTATATTATAGAGAATAGCAGTCCCTGTGTATATTATAGAGAATAGCAGTCCCTGTGTATATTATAGAGAATAGCAGTCCCTGTGTATATTACAGAGAATAGCAGCCCCTGTGTATATTATAGTGAATAGCAGCCCCTGTGTATATTATAGAGAATAGCAGTCCCTGTGTATATTATAGCGAATAACAGCCCCTGTGTATATTATAGAGAATAGCAGTCCCTGTGTATATTATAGAGAATAGCAGCCCCTGTGTATATTATAGAGAATAGCAGACCCTGTGTATATTATAGAGAATAGCAGCTCCTGTGTATATTATAGAGAATAGCAGTCCCTGTGTATATTATAGAGAATAGCAGCCCCTGTGTATATTATAGTGAATAGCAGCCCCTGTGTATATTATAGAGAATAGCAGCCCCTGTGTATATTATAGAGAATAGCAGTCCCTGTGTATATTATAGCGAATAGCAGCCCCTGTGTATATTATAGAGAATAGCAGCCCCTGTGTATATTATAGAGAACAGCAGTCCCTGTGTATATTATAGAGAATAGCAGTCCCTGTGTATATTATAGAGAATAGCAGCCCCTGTGTATATTATAGAGAATAGCAGTCCATGTGTATATTATAGAGAATAGCAGCCCCTGTGTATATTATAGTGAATAGCAGCCCCTGTGTATATTATAGAGAATAGCAGCCCCTGTGTATATTATAGAGAATAGCAGTCCCTTTGTATATTATAGAGAATAGCAGCCCCTGTGTATATTATAGAGAATAGCAGCCCCTGTGTATATTATAGAGAATAGCAGTCCCTGTGTATATTATAGAGAATAGCAGTCCCTGTGTATATTATAGAGAATAGCAGTCCCTGTGTATATTATAGAGAATAGCAGCCCCTGTGTATATTATAGAGAATAGCAGTCCCTGTGTATATTATAGAGAATAGCAGTCCCTGTGTATATTATAGAGAATTGCAGTCACTGTGTATATTATAGAGAATAGCAGTCACTGTGTATATTATAGAGAATAGCAGCCACTGTGTATATTATAGAGAATAGCAGCCCCTGTGTATATTATAGAGAATAGCAGTCCCTGTGTATATTATAGAGAATAGCAGCCCCTGTGTATATTATAGAGAATAGCAGTCCCTGTGTATATTATAGAGAATTGCAGTCACTGTGTATATTATGGAGAATAGCAGTCACTGTGTATATTATAGAGAATAGCAGCCACTGTGTATATTATAGAGAATAGCAGCCCCTGTGTATATTATAGAGAATAGCAGTCACTGTGTATATTATAGAGAATAGCAGCCCCTGTGTATATTATAGAGAATAGCAGCCCCTGTGTATATTATAGAGAATAGCAGTCACTGTGTATATTATAGAGAATAGCAGCCCCTGTGTATATTACAGAGCATAGCAGCCCCTGTGTATATTATAGAGAATAGCAGTCACTGTGTATATTATAGAGAATAGCAGTCACTGTGCATATTATAGAGAATAGCAGTCCCTGTGTATATTATAGAGAATAGCAGTCCCTGTGTATATTACAGAGAATTGCAGCCCCTGTGTATATTATAGAGAATAGCAGCCCCTGTGTATATTATAGAGAATAGCAGTCCCTGTGTATATTATAGAGAATAGCAGCCCCTGTGTATATTATAGAGAATAGCAGTCACTGTGTATATTATAGAGCATAGCAGCCCCTGTGTATATTATAGAGAATAGCAGTCCCTGTGTATATTATAGAGAATAGCAGCCCCTGTGTATATTATAGAGAATAGCAGTCACTGTGTATATTATAGAGAATAGCAGTCCCCGTGTATATTATAGAGAATAGCAGCCCCTGTGTATATTATAGAGAATAGCAGTCCCTGTGTATATTATAGAGAATAGCAGCCCCTGTGTATATTATAGAGAATAGCAGTCACTGTGTATATTATAGAGAATAGCAGTCCCTGTGTATATTATAGAGAATAGCAGCCCCTGTGTATATTATAGAGAATAGCAGTCACTGTGTATATTATAGAGAATAGCAGTCCCTGTGTATATTATAGAGAATAGCAGTCCCTGTGTATATTATAGAGAATAGCAGCCCCTGTGTATATTATAGAGAATAGCAGTCACTGTGTATATTATAGAGCATAGCAGCCCCTGTGTATATTATAGAGAATAGCAGTCCCTGTGTATATTATAGAGAATAGCAGCCCCTGTGTATATTATAGAGAATAGCAGTCACTGTGTATATTATAGAGAATAGCAGTCCCTGTGTATATTATAGAGAATAGCAGCCCCTGTGTATATTATAGAGAATAGCAGTCCCTGTGTATATTATAGAGAATAGCAGCCCCTGTGTATATTATAGAGAATAGCAGTCACTGTGTATATTATAGAGCATAGCAGCCCCTGTGTATATTATAGAGAATAGCAGTCCCTGTGTATATTATAGAGAATAGCAGCCCCTGTGTATATTATAGAGAATAGCAGTCACTGTGTATATTATAGAGAATAGCAGTCCCTGTGTATATTATAGAGCATAGCAGCCCCTGTGTATATTACAGAGAATAGCAGCCCCTGTGTATATTATAGAGAATAGCAGTCACTGTGTATATTATAGAGAATAGCAGTCCCTGTGTATATTATAGAGAATAGCAGCCCCTGTGTATATTATAGAGAATAGCAGTCACTGTGTATATTATAGAGAATAGCAGTCCCTGTGTATATTATAGAGAATAGCAGTCCCTGTGTATATTATAGAGAATAGCAGCCCCTGTGTATATTAGAGAGAATAGCAGTCACTGTGTATATTATAGAGCATAGCAGCCCCTGTGTATATTATAGAGAATAGCAGTCCCTGTGTATATTATAGAGAATAGCAGCCCCTGTGTATATTATAGAGAATAGCAGTCACTGTGTATATTATAGAGAATAGCAGTCCCTGTGTATATTATAGAGAATAGCAGTCACTGTGTATATTATAGAGAATAGCACCCCCTGTGTATATTATAGAGAATAGCAGTCCCTGTGTATATTATAGAGAATAGCAGTCACTGTGTATATTATAGAGAATAGCAGTCCCTGTGTATATTATAGAGAATAGCAGCCCCTGTGTATATTACAGAGAATAGCAGTCCCTGTGTATATTATAGAGAATAGCAGTCACTGTGTATATTATAGAGAATAGCAGTCCCTGTGTATCTTATAGACAATAGCAGTCACTGTGTATATTATAGAGAATAGCACCCCCTGTGTATATTATAGAGAATAGCAGTCCCTGTGTATATTATAGAGAATAGCAGTCACTGTGTATATTATAGAGAATAGCAGTCCGTGTGTATATTATAGAGAATAGCAGTCCCTGTGTATATTATAGAGAATAGCAGTCCCTGTGTATATTATAGAGAATAGCAGTCACTGTGTATATTATAGAGAATAGCAGTCCCTGTGTATATTATAGAGAATAGCAGTCACTGTGTATATTATAGAGAATAGCAGTCCCTGTGTATATTATAGAGAATAGCAGTCCCTGTGTATATTATAGAGAATAGCAGTCCCTGTGTATATTATAGAGAATAGCAGCCCCTGTGTATATTATAGAGAATAGCAGTCACTGTGTATATTATAGAGAATAGCAGTCCCTGTGTATATTATAGAGAATAGCAGCCCCTGTGTATATTATAGAGAATAGCAGTCCCTGTGTATATTATAGAGAATAGCAGCCCCTGTGTATATTATAGAGAATAGCAGTCACTGTGTATATTATAGAGCATAGCAGCCCATGTGTATATTATAGAGAATAGCTGTCCCTGTGTATATTATAGAGAATAGCAGCCCCTGTGTATATTATAGAGAATAGCAGTCACTGTGTATATTATAGAGAATAGCAGTCCCTGTGTATATTATAGAGCATAGCAGCCCCTGTGTATATTATAGAGAATAGCAGCCCCTCTGTATATTATAGAGAATAGCAGTCACTGTGTATATTATAGAGAATAGCAGTCCCTGTGTATATTATAGAGAATAGCAGCCCCTGTGTATATTATAGAGAATAGCAGTCACTGTGTATATTATAGAGAATAGCAGTCCCTGTGTATATTATAGAGAATAGCAGTCCCTGTGTATATTATAGAGAATAGCAGCCCCTGTGTATATTATAGAGAATAGCAGTCACTGTGTATATTATAGAGCATAGCAGCCCCTATGTATATTATAGAGAATAGCAGTCCCTGTGTATATGATAGAGAATAGCAGCCCCTGTGTATATTATAGAGAATAGCAGTCACTGTGTATATTATAGAGAATAGCAGTCCCTGTGTATATTATAGAGAATAGCAGTCACTGTGTATATTATAGAGAATAGCACCCCCTGTGTATATTATAGAGAATAGCAGTCCCTGTGTATATTATAGAGAATAGCAGTCACTGTGTATATTATAGAGAATAGCAGTCCCTGTGTATATTATAGAGAATAGCACCCCCTGTGTATATTATAGAGAATTGCAGTCAGTGTGTATATTATAGAGAATAGCAGTCACTGTGTATATTATAGAGAATAGCAGTCACTGTGTATATTATAGAGAATAGCAGTCACTGTGTATATTATAGAGAATAGCAGTCACTGTGTATATTATAGAGAATAGCAGCCCCTGTGTATATTACAGAGCATAGCAGCCCCTGTGTATATTATAGAGAATAGCAGTCACTGTGTATATTATAGAGAATAGCAGTCACTGTGTATATTATAGAGAATAGCAGTCCCTGTGTATATTATAGAGAATAGCAGTCCCTGTGTATATTACAGAGAATAGCAGCCCCTGTGTATATTATAGAGAATAGCAGCCCCTGTGTATATTATAGAGAATAGCAGTCCCTGTGTATATTATAGAGAATAGGTGCCCCTGTGTATATTATAGAGAATAGCAGTCACTGTGTATATTATAGAGAATAGCAGTCCCTGTGTATATTATAGAGAATAGCAGCCCCTGTGTATATTATAGAGAATAGCAGTCACTGTGTATATTATAGAGAATAGCAGTCACTGTGTATATTATAGAGAATAGCAGTCCCCGTGTATATTATAGAGAATAGCAGCCCCTGTGTATATTATAGAGAATAGCAGTCCCTGTGTATATTATAGAGAATAGGTGCCCCTGTGTATATTATAGAGAATAGCAGTCACTGTGTATATTATAGAGAATAGCAGTCCCTGTGTATATTATAGAGAATAGCAGCCCCTGTGTATATTATAGAGAATAGCAGTCACTGTGTATATTATAGAGAATAGCAGTCCCTGTGTATATTATAGAGAATAGGTGCCCCTGTGTATATTATAGAGAATAGCAGTCACTGTGTATATTATAGAGAATAGCAGTCCCTGTGTATATTATAGAGAATAGCAGCCCCTGTGTATATTATAGAGAATAGCAGTCACTGTGTATATTATAGAGAATAGCAGTCCCTGTGTATATTATAGAGAATAGCAGTCCCTGTGTATATTATAGAGAATAGCAGCCCCTGTGTATATTATAGAGAATAGCAGTCACTGTGTATATTATAGAGCATAGCAGCCCCTGTGTATATTATAGAGAATAGCAGTCCCTGTGTATATTATAGAGAATAGCAGCCCCTGTGTATATTATAGAGAATAGCAGTCACTGTGTATATTATAGAGAATAGCAGTCCCTGTGTATATTATAGAGAATAGCAGCCCCTGTGTATATTATAGAGAATAGCAGTCCCTGTGTATATTATAGAGAATAGCAGCCCCTGTGTATATTATAGAGAATAGCAGTCACTGTGTATATTATAGAGCATAGCAGCCCCTGTGTATATTATAGAGAATAGCAGTCCCTGTGTATATTATAGAGAATAGCAGCCCCTGTGTATATTATAGAGAATAGCAGTCACTGTGTATATTATAGAGAATAGCAGTCCCTGTGTATATTATAGAGCATAGCAGCCCCTGTGTATATTATAGAGAATAGCAGCCCCTGTGTATATTATAGAGAATAGCAGTCACTGTGTATATTATAGAGAATAGCAGTCCCTGTGTATATTATAGAGAATAGCAGCCCCTGTGTATATTATAGAGAATCGCAGTCACTGTGTATATTATATAGAATAGCAGTCCCTGTGTATATTATAGAGAATAGCAGTCCCTGTGTATATTATAGAGAATAGCAGCCCCTGTGTATATTATAGAGAATAGCAGTCACTGTGTATATTATAGAGCATAGCAGCCCCTGTGTATATTATAGAGAATAGCAGTCCCTGTGTATATTATAGAGAATAGCAGCCCCTGTGTATATTATAGAGAATAGCAGTCACTGTGTATATTATAGAGAATAGCAGTCCCTGTGTATATTATAGAGAATAGCAGTCCCTGTGTATATTACAGAGAATAGCAGCCCCTGTGTATATTATAGAGAATAGCAGCCCCTGTGTATATTATAGAGAATAGCAGTCCCTGTGTATATTATAGAGAATAGGTGCCCCTGTGTATATTATAGAGAATAGCAGTCACTGTGTATATTATAGAGAATAGCAGTCCCTGTGTATATTATAGAGAATAGCAGCCCCTGTGTATATTATAGAGAATAGCAGTCACTGTGTATATTATAGAGAATAGCAGTCACTGTGTATATTATAGAGAATAGCAGTCGCCGTGTATATTATAGAGAATAGCAGCCCCTGTGTATATTATAGAGAATAGCAGTCCCTGTGTATATTATAGAGAATAGGTGCCCCTGTGTATATTATAGAGAATAGCAGTCACTGTGTATATTATAGAGAATAGCAGTCCCTGTGTATATTATAGAGAATAGCAGCCCCTGTGTATATTATAGAGAATAGCAGTCACTGTGTATATTATAGAGAATAGCAGTCCCTGTGTATATTATAGAGAATAGGTGCCCCTGTGTATATTATAGAGAATAGCAGTCACTGTGTATATTATAGAGAATAGCAGTCCCTGTGTATATTATAGAGAATAGCAGCCCCTGTGTATATTATAGAGAATAGCAGTCACTGTGTATATTATAGAGAATAGCAGTCCCTGTGTATATTATAGAGAATAGCAGTCCCTGTGTATATTATAGAGAATAGCAGCCCCTGTGTATATTATAGAGAATAGCAGTCACTGTGTATATTATAGAGCATAGCAGCCCCTGTGTATATTATAGAGAATAGCAGTCCCTGTGTATATTATAGAGAATAGCAGCCCCTGTGTATATTATAGAGAATAGCAGTCACTGTGTATATTATAGAGAATAGCAGTCCCTGTGTATATTATAGAGAATAGCAGCCCCTGTGTATATTATAGAGAATAGCAGTCCCTGTGTATATTATAGAGAATAGCAGCCCCTGTGTATATTATAGAGAATAGCAGTCACTGTGTATATTATAGAGCATAGCAGCCCCTGTGTATATTATAGAGAATAGCAGTCCCTGTGTATATTATAGAGAATAGCAGCCCCTGTGTATATTATAGAGAATAGCAGTCACTGTGTATATTATAGAGAATAGCAGTCCCTGTGTATATTATAGAGCATAGCAGCCCCTGTGTATATTATAGAGAATAGCAGCCCCTGTGTATATTATAGAGAATAGCAGTCACTGTGTATATTATAGAGAATAGCAGTCCCTGTGTATATTATAGAGAATAGCAGCCCCTGTGTATATTATAGAGAATCGCAGTCACTGTGTATATTATATAGAATAGCAGTCCCTGTGTATATTATAGAGAATAGCAGTCCCTGTGTATATTATAGAGAATAGCAGCCCCTGTGTATATTATAGAGAATAGCAGTCACTGTGTATATTATAGAGCATAGCAGCCCCTGTGTATATTATAGAGAATAGCAGTCCCTGTGTATATTATAGAGAATAGCAGCCCCTGTGTATATTATAGAGAATAGCAGTCACTGTGTATATTATAGAGAATAGCAGTCCCTGTGTATATTATAGAGAATAGCAGTCACTGTGTATATTATAGAGAATAGCACCCCCTGTGTATATTATAGAGAATAGCAGTCCCTGTGTATATTATAGAGAATAGCAGTCACTGTGTATATTATAGAGAATAGCACCCCCTGTGTATATTATAGAGAATAGCAGTCCCTGTGTATATTATAGAGAATAGCAGTCACTGTGTATATTATAGAGAATAGCAGTCCCTGTGTATATTATAGAGAATAGCACCCCCTGTGTATATTATAGAGAATAGCAGTCCCTGTGTATATTATAGAGAATAGCAGTCACTGTGTATATTATAGAGAATAGCAGTCCCTGTGTATATTATAGAGAATAGCAGTCACTGTGTATATTATAGAGAATAGCACCCCCTGTGTATATTATAGAGAATAGCAGTCCCTGTGTATATTATAGAGAATAGCAGTCACTGTGTATATTATAGAGAATAGCAGTCCCTGTGTATATTATAGAGAATAGCAGTCCCTGTGTATATTACAGAGAATAGCAGCCCCTGTGTATATTATAGAGAATAGCAGCCCCTGTGTATATTATAGAGAATAGCAGTCCCTGTGTATATTATAGAGAATAGCAGCCCCTGTGTATATTATAGAGAATAGCAGTCACTGTGTATATTATAGAGCATAGCAGCCCCTGTGTATATTATAGAGAATAGCAGTCCCTGTGTATATTATAGAGAATAGCAGCCCCTGTGTATATTATAGAGAATAGCAGTCACTGTGTATATTATAGAGAATAGCAGTCCCCGTGTATATTATAGAGAATAGCAGCCCCTGTGTATATTATAGAGAATAGCAGTCCCTGTGTATATTATAGAGAATAGGTGCCCCTGTGTATATTATAGAGAATAGCAGTCACTGTGTATATTATAGAGAATAGCAGTCCCTGTGTATATTATAGAGAATAGCAGCCCCTGTGTATATTATAGAGAATAGCAGTCACTGTGTATATTATAGAGAATAGCAGTCCCTGTGTATATTATAGAGAATAGCAGTCCCTGTGTATATTATAGAGAATAGCAGCCCCTGTGTATATTATAGAGAATAGCAGTCACTGTGTATATTATAGAGCATAGCAGCCCCTGTGTATATTATAGAGAATAGCAGTCCCTGTGTATATTATAGAGAATAGCAGCCCCTGTGTATATTATAGAGAATAGCAGTCACTGTGTATATTATAGAGAATAGCAGTCCCTGTGTATATTATAGAGAATAGCAGCCCCTGTGTATATTATAGAGAATAGCAGTCCCTGTGTATATTATAGAGAATAGCAGCCCCTGTGTATATTATAGAGAATAGCAGTCACTGTGTATATTATAGAGCATAGCAGCCCCTGTGTATATTATAGAGAATAGCAGTCCCTGTGTATATTATAGAGAATAGCAGCCCCTGTGTATATTATAGAGAATAGCAGTCACTGTGTATATTATAGAGAATAGCAGTCCCTGTGTATATTATAGAGCATAGCAGCCCCTGTGTATATTATAGAGAATAGCAGCCCCTGTGTATATTATAGAGAATAGCAGTCACTGTGTATATTATAGAGAATAGCAGTCCCTGTGTATATTATAGAGAATAGCAGCCCCTGTGTATATTATAGAGAATCGCAGTCACTGTGTATATTATATAGAATAGCAGTCCCTGTGTATATTATAGAGAATAGCAGTCCCTGTGTATATTATAGAGAATAGCAGCCCCTGTGTATATTATAGAGAATAGCAGTCACTGTGTATATTATAGAGCATAGCAGCCCCTGTGTATATTATAGAGAATAGCAGTCCCTGTGTATATTATAGAGAATAGCAGCCCCTGTGTATATTATAGAGAATAGCAGTCACTGTGTATATTATAGAGAATAGCAGTCCCTGTGTATATTATAGAGAATAGCAGTCACTGTGTATATTATAGAGAATAGCACCCCCTGTGTATATTATAGAGAATAGCAGTCCCTGTGTATATTATAGAGAATAGCAGTCACTGTGTATATTATAGAGAATAGCAGTCCCTGTGTATATTATAGAGAATAGCACCCCCTGTGTATATTATAGAGAATAGCAGTCCCTGTGTATATTATAGAGAATAGCAGTCACTGTGTATATTATAGAGAATAGCAGTCCCTGTGTATATTATAGAGAATAGCAGTCACTGTGTATATTATAGAGAATAGCACCCCCTGTGTATATTATAGAGAATAGCAGTCCCTGTGTATATTATAGAGAATAGCAGTCACTGTGTATATTATAGAGAATAGCAGTCCCTGTGTATATTATAGAGAATAGCAGTCCCTGTGTATATTATAGAGAATAGCAGTCCCTGTGTATATTATAGAGAATAGCAGTCACTGTGTATATTATAGAGAATAGCAGTCCCTGTGTATATTATAGAGAATAGCAGTCACTGTGTATATTATAGAGAATAGCAGTCCCTGTGTATATTATAGAGAATAGCAGTCCCTGTGTATATTATAGAGAATAGCAGTCCCTGTGTATATTATAGAGAATAGCAGCCCCTGTGTATATTATAGAGAATAGCAGTCACTGTGTATATTATAGAGAATAGCAGTCCCTGTGTATATTATAGAGAATAGCAGCCCCTGTGTATATTATAGAGAATAGCAGTCCCTGTGTATATTATAGAGAATAGCAGCCCCTGTGTATATTATAGAGAATAGCAGTCACTGTGTATATTATAGAGCATAGCAGCCCCTGTGTATATTATAGAGAATAGCAGTCCCTGTGTATATTATAGAGAATAGCAGCCCCTGTGTATATTATAGAGAATAGCAGTCACTGTGTATATTATAGAGAATAGCAGTCCCTGTGTATATTATAGAGAATAGCAGCCCCTGTGTATATTATAGAGAATAGCAGTCCCTGTGTATATTATAGAGAATAGCAGCCCCTGTGTATATTATAGAGCATAGCAGCCCCTGTGTATATTATAGAGAATAGCAGTCCCTGTGTATATTATAGAGAATAGCAGCCCCTGTGTATATTATAGAGAATAGCAGTCACTGTGTATATTATAGAGAATAGCAGTCCCTGTGTATATTATAGAGCATAGCAGCCCCTGTGTATATTATAGAGAATAGCAGCCCCTGTGTATATTATAGAGAATAGCAGTCACTGTGTATATTATAGAGAATAGAAGTCCCTGTGTATATTATAGAGAATAGCAGCCCCTGTGTATATTATAGAGAATAGCAGTCACTGTGTATATTATAGAGAATAGCAGTCCCTGTGTATATTATAGAGAATAGCAGTCCCTGTGTATATTATAGAGAATAGCAGCCCCTGTGTATATTATAGAGAATAGCAGTCACTGTGTATATTATAGAGCATAGCAGCCCCTGTGTATATTATAGAGAATAGCAGTCCCTGTGTATATTATAGAGAATAGCAGCCCCTGTGTATATTATAGAGAATAGCAGTCACTGTGTATATTATAGAGAATAGCAGTCCCTGTGTATATTATAGAGAATAGCAGTCACTGTGTATATTATAGAGAATAGCAGTCACTGTGTATATTATAGAGAATAGCAGTCCCTGTGTATATTATAGAGAATAGCAGTCACTGTGTATATTATAGAGAATAGCAGTCCCTGTGTATATTATAGAGAATAGCACCCCCTGTGTATATTATAGAGAATAGCAGTCCCTGTGTATATTATGGAGAATAGCAGTCACTGTGTATATTATAGAGAATAGCAGTCCCTGTGTATATTATAGAGAATAGCAGTCACTGTGTATATTATAGAGAATAGCACCCCCTGTGTATATTATAGAGAATAGCAGTCCCTGTGTATATTATAGAGAATAGCAGTCCCTGTGTATATTATAGAGAATAGCAGTCCCTGTGTATATTATAGAGAATAGCAGCCCCTGTGTATATTATAGAGAATAGCAGTCCCTGTGTATATTATAGAGAATAGCAGTCCCTGTGTATATAATAGAGAATTGCAGTCACTGTGTATATTATAGAGAATAGCAGTCACTGTGTATATTATAGAGAATAGCAGTCACTGTGTATATTATAGAGAATAGCAGTCACTGTGTATATTATAGAGAATAGCAGTCACTGTGTATATTATAGAGAATAGCAGTCACTGTGTATATTATAGAGCATAGCAGCCCCTGTGTATATTATAGAGAATAGCAGTCACTGTGTATATTATAGAGAATAGCAGTCACTGTGTATATTATAGAGAATAGCTGCCCCTGTGTATATTATAGAGAATAGCAGTCACTGTGTATATTATAGAGAATAGCAGACCCTGTGTATATTATAGAGAATAGCAGTCACTGTGTATATTATAGAGAATAGCAGACCCTGTGTATATTATAGAGAATAGCAGCCCCTGTGTATATTATAGAGAATAGCAGTCACTGTGTATATTATAGAGAATAGCAGTCACTGTGTATATTATAGAGAATAGCAGCCCCCGTGTATATTATAGAGAATAGCAGTCCCTGTGTGTATTATAGAGAATAGCAGTCACTGTGTATATTATAGAGAATAGCAGTCACTGTGTATATTATAGAGAATAGCAGTCCCTGTGTATATTATAGAGAATAGCAGTCCCTGTGTATATTATAGAGAATAGCAGTCACTGTGTATATTATAGAGAATAGCAGTCCCTGTGTATATTATAGAGAATAGCAGTCACTGTGTACATTATAGAGAATAGCAGTCCCTGTGTATATTATAGAGAATAGCAGCCCCTGTGTATATTATAGAGAATAGCAGTCACTGTGTATATTATAGAGAATAGCTGCCCCTGTGTATATTATAGAGAATAGCAGTCCCTGTGTATATTATAGAGAATAGCAGCCCCTGTGTATATTATAGAGAATAGCAGTCACTGTGTATATTATAGAGCATAGCAGCCCCTGTGTATATTATAGAGAATAGCAGTCCCTGTGTATATTATAGAGAATAGCAGCCCCTGTGTATATTATAGAGAATAGCAGTCACTGTGTATATTATAGAGAATAGCAGTCCCTGTGTATATTATAGAGAATAGCAGCCCCTGTGTATATTATAGAGAATAGCAGTCCCTGTGTATATTATAGGGAATAGCAGCCCCTGTGTATATTATAGAGAATAGCAGTCACTGTGTATATTATAGAGCATAGCAGCCCCTGTGTATATTATAGAGAATAGCAGTCCCTGTGTATATTATAGAGAATAGCAGCCCCTGTGTATATTATAGAGAATAGCAGTCACTGTGTATATTATAGAGAATAGCAGTCCCTGTGTATATTATAGAGCATAGCAGCCCCTGTGTATATTATAGAGAATAGCAGCCCCTGTGTATATTATAGAGAATAGCAGTCACTGTGTATATTATAGAGAATAGCAGTCCCTGTGTATATTATAGAGAATAGCAGCCCCTGTGTATATTATAGAGAATCGCAGTCACTGTGTATATTATAGAGAATAGCAGTCCCTGTGTATATTATAGAGAATAGCAGTCCCTGTGTATATTATAGAGAATCGCAGCCCCTGTGTATATTATAGAGAATAGCAGTCACTGTGTATATTATAGAGCATAGCAGCCCCTGTGTATATTATAGAGAATAGCAGTCCCTGTGTATATTATAGAGAATAGCAGCCCCTGTGTATATTATAGAGAATAGCAGTCACTGTGTATATTATAGAGAATAGCAGTCCCTGTGTATATTATAGAGAATAGCAGCCCCTGTGTATATTATAGTGAATAGCAGCCCCTGTGTATATTATAGAGAATAGCAGTCCCTGTGTATATTATAGAGAATAGCAGTCCCTGTGTATATTATAGAGAATAGCAGCCCCTGTGTATATTATAGAGAATAGCAGCCACTGTGTATATTATAGAGAATAGCAGTCACTGTGTATATTATAGAGAATAGCACCCCCTGTGTATATTATAGAGAATAGCAGTCCCTGTGTATATTATAGAGAATAGCAGTCACTGTGTATATTATAGAGAATAGCAGTCCCTGTGTATATTATAGAGAATAGCACCCCCTGTGTATATTATAGAGAATAGCAGTCCCTGTGTATATTATAGAGAATAGCAGTCCCTGTGTATATTATAGAGAATAGCAGCCCCTGTGTATATTATAGTGAATAGCAGCCCCTGTGTATATTATAGAGAATAGCAGTCCCTGTGTATATTATAGAGAATAGCAGTCCCTGTGTATATTATAGAGAATAGCAGCCCCTGTGTATATTATAGAGAATAGCAGCCACTGTGTATATTATAGAGAATAGCAGTCACTGTGTATATTATAGAGAATAGCACCCCCTGTGTATATTATAGAGAATAGCAGTCCCTGTGTATATTATAGAGAATAGCAGTCACTGTGTATATTATAGAGAATAGCAGTCCCTGTGTATATTATAGAGAATAGCACCCCCTGTGTATATTATAGAGAATAGCAGTCCCTGTGTATATTATAGAGAATAGCAGTCACTGTGGATATTATAGAGAATAGCAGTCCCTGTGTATATTATAGAGAATAGCAGTCACTGTGTATATTATAGAGAATAGCAGTCCCTGTGTATATTATAGAGAATAGCAGTCACTGTGTATATTATAGAGAATAGCAGTCCCTGTGTATATTATAGAGAATAGCAGTCCCTGTGTATATTATAGAGACTAGCAGTCCCTGTGTATATTATAGAGAATAGCAGCCCCTGTGTATATTATAGAGAATAGCAGTCACTGTGTATATTATAGAGAATAGCAGTCCCTGTGTATATTATAGAGAATAGCAGCCCCTGTGTATATTATAGAGAATAGCAGTCCCTGTGTATATTATAGAGAATAGCAGCCCCTGTGTATATTATAGAGAATAGCAGTCACTGTGTATATTATAGAGCATAGCAGCCCCTGTGTATATTATAGAGAATAGCAGTCCCTGTGTATATTATAGAGAATAGCAGCCCCTGTGTATATTATAGAGAATAGCAGTCACTGTGTATATTATAGAGAATAGCAGTCCCTGTGTATATTATAGAGCATAGCAGCCCCTGTGTATATTATAGAGAATAGCAGCCCCTGTGTATATTATAGAGAATAGCAGTCACTGTGTATATTATAGAGAATAGCAGTCCCTGTGTATATTATAGAGAATAGCAGCCCCTGTGTATATTATAGAGAATAGCAGTCACTGTGTATATTATAGAGAATAGCAGTCCCTGTGTATATTATAGAGAATAGCAGTCCCTGTGTATATTATAGAGAATAGCAGCCCCTGTGTATATTATAGAGATTAGCAGTCACTGTGTATATTATAGAGCATAGCAGCCCCTGTGTATATTATAGAGAATAGCAGTCCCTGTGTATATTATAGAGAATAGCAGCCCCTGTGTATATTATAGAGAATAGCAGTCACTGTGTATATTATAGAGAATAGCAGTCCCTGTGTATATTATAGAGAATAGCAGTCACTGTGTATATTATAGAGAATAGCAGTCACTGTGTATATTATTGAGAATAGCAGTCCCTGTGTATATTATAGAGAATAGCAGTCACTGTGTATATTATAGAGAATAGCAGTCCCTGTGTATATTATAGAGAATAGCACCCCCTGTGTATATTATAGAGAATAGCAGTCCCTGTGTATATTATAGAGAATAGCAGTCACTGTGTATATTATAGAGAATAGCAGTCCCTGTGTATATTATAGAGAATAGCAGTCACTGTGTATATTATAGAGAATAGCACCCCCTGTGTATATTATAGAGAATAGCAGTCCCTGTGTATATTATAGAGAATAGCAGTCACTGTGTATATTATAGAGAATAGCAGTCCCTGTGTATATTATAGAGAATAGCAGTCCCTGTGTATATTATAGAGAATTGCAGTCCCTGTGTATATTATAGCGAATAGCAGCCCCTGTGTATATTATAGAGAATAGCAGCCCCTGTGTATATTATAGAGAATAGCAGTCCCTGTGTATATTATAGAGAATAGCAGTCCCTGTGTATATTATAGAGAATAGCAGCCCCTGTGTATATTATAGAGAATAGCAGTCCCTGTGTATATTATAGAGAATAGCAGCCCCTGTGTATATTATAGTGAATAGCAGCCCCTGTGTATATTATAGAGAATAGCAGCCCCTGTGGATATTATAGAGAATAGCAGTCCCTGTGTATATTATAGAGAATAGCAGCCCCTGTGTATATTATAGAGAATAGCAGCCCCTGTGTATATTATAGAGAATAGCAGTCCCTGTGTATATTATAGAGAATAGCAGTCCCTGTGTATATTATAGAGAATAGCAGTCCCTGTGTATATTATAGAGAATAGCAGCCCCTGTGTATATTATAGAGAATAGCAGTCCCTGTGTATATTATAGAGAATAGCAGTCCCTGTGTATATAATAGAGAATTGCAGTCACTGTGTATATTATAGAGAATAGCAGTCACTGTGTATATTATAGAGAATAGCAGTCACTGTGTATATTATAGAGAATAGCAGTCACTGTGTATATTATAGAGAATAGCAGTCACTGTGTATATTATAGAGAATAGCAGTCACTGTGTATATTATAGAGCATAGCAGCCCCTGTGTATATTATAGAGAATAGCAGTCCCTGTGTGTATTATAGAGAATAGCAGTCACTGTGTATATTATAGAGAATAGCAGTCCCTGTGTATATTATAGAGCATAGCAGCCCCTGTGTATATTATAGAGAATAGCAGCCCCTGTGTATATTATAGAGAATAGCAGTCACTGTGTATATTATAGAGAATAGCAGTCCCTGTGTATATTATAGAGAATAGCAGCCCCTGTGTATATTATAGAGAATAGCAGTCACTGTGTATATTATAGAGAATAGCAGTCCCTGTGTATATTATAGAGAATAGCAGTCCCTGTGTATATTATAGAGAATAGCAGCCCCTGTGTATATTATAGAGAATAGCAGTCACTGTGTATATTATAGAGCATAGCAGCCCCTGTGTATATTATAGAGAATAGCAGTCCCTGTGTATATTATAGAGAATAGCAGCCCCTGTGTATATTATAGAGAATAGCAGTCACTGTGTATATTATAGAGAATAGCAGTCCCTGTGTATATTATAGAGAATAGCAGTCACTGTGTATATTATAGAGAATAGCAGTCACTGTGTATATTATAGAGAATAGCAGTCCCTGTGTATATTATAGAGAATAGCAGTCACTGTGTATATTATAGAGAATAGCAGTCCCTGTGTATATTATAGAGAATAGCACCCCCTGTGTATATTATAGAGAATAGCAGTCCCTGTGTATATTATAGAGAATAGCAGTCACTGTGTATATTATAGAGAATAGCAGTCCCTGTGTATATTATAGAGAATAGCAGTCACTGTGTATATTATAGAGAATAGCACCCCCTGTGTATATTATAGAGAATAGCAGTCCCTGTGTATATTATAGAGAATAGCAGTCACTGTGTATATTATAGAGAATAGCAGTCCCTGTGTATATTATAGAGAATAGCAGTCCCTGTGTATATTATAGAGAATTGCAGTCCCTGTGTATATTATAGCGAATAGCAGCCCCTGTGTATATTATAGAGAATAGCAGCCCCTGTGTATATTATAGAGAATAGCAGTCCCTGTGTATATTATAGAGAATAGCAGTCCCTGTGTATATTATAGAGAATAGCAGCCCCTGTGTATATTATAGAGAATAGCAGTCCCTGTGTATATTATAGAGAATAGCAGCCCCTGTGTATATTATAGTGAATAGCAGCCCCTGTGTATATTATAGAGAATAGCAGCCCCTGTGTATATTATAGAGAATAGCAGTCCCTGTGTATATTATAGAGAATAGCAGCCCCTGTGTATATTATAGAGAATAGCAGCCCCTGTGTATATTATAGAGAATAGCAGTCCCTGTGTATATTATAGAGAATAGCAGTCCCTGTGTATATTATAGAGAATAGCAGTCCCTGTGTATATTATAGAGAATAGCAGCCCCTGTGTATATTATAGAGAATAGCAGTCCCTGTGTATATTATAGAGAATAGCAGTCCCTGTGTATATAATAGAGAATTGCAGTCACTGTGTATATTATAGAGAATAGCAGTCACTGTGTATATTATAGAGAATAGCAGTCACTGTGTATATTATAGAGAATAGCAGTCACTGTGTATATTATAGAGAATAGCAGTCACTGTGTATATTATAGAGAATAGCAGTCACTGTGTATATTATAGAGCATAGCAGCCCCTGTGTATATTATAGAGAATAGCAGTCACTGTGTATATTATAGAGAATAGCAGTCACTGTGTATATTATAGAGAATAGCAGTCCCTGTGTATATTATAGAGAATAGCAGTCACTGTGTATATTATAGAGAATAGCAGACCCTGTGTATATTATAGAGAATAGCAGTCACTGTGTATATTATAGAGAATAGCAGACCCTGTGTATATTATAGAGAATAGCAGCCCCTGTGTATATTATAGAGAATAGCACCCCCTGTGTATATTATAGAGAATAGCAGTCCCTGTGTATATTATAGAGAATAGCAGTCACTGTGTATATTATAGAGAATAGCAGTCCCTGTGTATATTATAGAGAATAGCAGTCACTGTGTATATTATAGAGAATAGCACCCCCTGTGTATATTATAGAGAATAGCAGTCCCTGTGTATATTATAGAGAATAGCAGTCACTGTGTATATTATAGAGAATAGCAGTCCCTGTGTATATTATAGAGAATAGCAGTCCCTGTGTATATTATAGAGAATTGCAGTCCCTGTGTATATTATAGCGAATAGCAGCCCCTGTGTATATTATAGAGAATAGCAGCCCCTGTGTATATTATAGAGAATAGCAGTCCCTGTGTATATTATAGAGAATAGCAGTCCCTGTGTATATTATAGAGAATAGCAGCCCCTGTGTATATTATAGAGAATAGCAGTCCCTGTGTATATTATAGAGAATAGCAGCCCCTGTGTATATTATAGTGAATAGCAGCCCCTGTGTATATTATAGAGAATAGCAGCCCCTGTGTATATTATAGAGAATAGCAGTCCCTGTGTATATTATAGAGAATAGCAGCCCCTGTGTATATTATAGAGAATAGCAGCCCCTGTGTATATTATAGAGAATAGCAGTCCCTGTGTATATTATAGAGAATAGCAGTCCCTGTGTATATTATAGAGAATAGCAGTCCCTGTGTATATTATAGAGAATAGCAGCCCCTGTGTATATTATAGAGAATAGCAGTCCCTGTGTATATTATAGAGAATAGCAGTCCCTGTGTATATAATAGAGAATTGCAGTCACTGTGTATATTATAGAGAATAGCAGTCACTGTGTATATTATAGAGAATAGCAGTCACTGTGTATATTATAGAGAATAGCAGTCACTGTGTATATTTTAGAGAATAGCAGTCACTGTGTATATTATAGAGAATAGCAGTCACTGTGTATATTATAGAGCATAGCAGCCCCTGTGTATATTATAGAGAATAGCAGTCACTGTGTATATTATAGAGAATAGCAGTCACTGTGTATATTATAGAGAATAGCAGTCCCTGTGTATATTATAGAGAATAGCAGTCACTGTGTATATTATAGAGAATAGCAGACCCTGTGTATATTATAGAGAATAGCAGTCACTGTGTATATTATAGAGAATAGCAGACCCTGTGTATATTATAGAGAATAGCAGCCCCTGTGTATATTATAGAGAATAGCAGTCACTGTGTATATTATAGAGAATAGCAGTCACTGTGTATATTATAGAGAATAGCAGCCCCCGTGTATATTATAGAGAATAGCAGTCCCTGTGTGTATTATAGAGAATAGCAGTCACTGTGTATATTATAGAGAATAGCAGTCACTGCGTATATTATAGAGAATAGCAGTCCCTGTGTATATTATAGAGAATAGCAGTCCCTGTGTATATTATAGAGAATAGCAGTCCCTGTGTATATTATAGAGAATAGCAGTCCCTGTGTATATTATAGAGAATAGCAGCCCCTGTGTATGTTATAGAGAATAGCAGTCCCTGTGTACATTATAGAGAATAGCAGCCCCTGTGTATATTATAGAGAATAGCAGTCCCTGTGTATATTATAGAGAATAGCAGTCCCTGTGTATATTATAGAGAATAGCAGTCCCTGTGTATATTACAGAGAATAGCAGCCCCTGTGTATATTATAGAGAATAGCAGTCCCTGTGTATATTATAGAGAATAGCAGTCCCTGTGTATATTACAGAGAATAGCAGCCCCTGTGTATATTATAGAGAATAGCAGTCCCTGTGTATATTATAGAGAATAGCAGTCCCTGTGTATATTATAGAGAATAGCAGTCCCTGTGTATATTACAGAGAATAGCAGCCCCTGTGTATATTATAGAGAATAGCAGCCCCTGTGTATATTATAGAGAATAGCAGTCCCTGTGTATATTATAGAGAATAGCAGCCCCTGTGTATATTATAGAGAATAGCAGTCACTGTGTATATTATAGAGCATAGCAGCCCCTGTGTATATTATAGAGAATAGCAGTCCCTGTGTATATTATAGAGAATAGCAGCCCCTGTGTATATTATAGAGAATAGCAGTCACTGTGTATATTATAGAGAATAGCAGTCCCCGTGTATATTATAGAGAATAGCAGCCCCTGTGTATATTATAGAGAATAGCAGTCCCTGTGTATATTATAGAGAATAGCAGCCCCTGTGTATATTATAGAGAATAGCAGTCACTGTGTATATTATAGAGAATAGCAGTCCCTGTGTATATTATAGTGAATAGCAGCCCCTGTGTATATTATAGAGAATAGCAGCCCCTGTGTATATTATAGAGAATAGCAGTCCCTGTGTATATTATAGAGAATAGCAGCCCCTGTGTATATTATAGAGAATAGCAGCCCCTGTGTATATTATAGAGAATAGCAGTCCCTGTGTATATTATAGAGAATAGCAGTCCCTGTGTATATTATAGAGAATAGCAGTCCCTGTGTATATTATAGAGAATAGCAGCCCCTGTGTATATTATAGAGAATAGCAGTCCCTGTGTATATTATAGAGAATAGCAGTCCCTGTGTATATAATAGAGAATTGCAGTCACTGTGTATATTATAGAGAATAGCAGTCACTGTGTATATTATAGAGAATAGCAGTCACTGTGTATATTATAGAGAATAGCAGTCACTGTGTATATTATAGAGAATAGCAGTCACTGTGTATATTATAGAGAATAGCAGTCACTGTGTATATTATAGAGCATAGCAGCCCCTGTGTATATTATAGAGAATAGCAGTCACTGTGTATATTATAGAGAATAGCAGTCACTGTGTATATTATAGAGAATAGCTGCCCCTGTGTATATTATAGAGAATAGCAGTCACTGTGTATATTATAGAGAATAGCAGACCCTGTGTATATTATAGAGAATAGCAGTCACTGTGTATATTATAGAGAATAGCAGACCCTGTGTATATTATAGAGAATAGCAGCCCCTGTGTATATTATAGAGAATAGCAGTCACTGTGTATATTATAGAGAATAGCAGTCACTGTGTATATTATAGAGAATAGCAGCCCCCGTGTATATTATAGAGAATAGCAGTCCCTGTGTGTATTATAGAGAATAGCAGTCACTGTGTATATTATAGAGAATAGCAGTCACTGTGTATATTATAGAGAATAGCAGTCCCTGTGTATATTATAGAGAATAGCAGCCCCTGTGTATATTATAGAGAATAGCAGTCACTGTGTATATTATAGAGCATAGCAGCCCCTGTGTATATTATAGAGAATAGCAGTCCCTGTGTATATTATAGAGAATAGCAGCCCCTGTGTATATTATAGAGAATAGCAGCCCCTGTGTATATTATAGAGAATAGCAGTCACTGTGTATATTATAGAGCATAGCAGCCCCTGTGTATATTATAGAGAATAGCAGTCCCTGTGTATATTATAGAGAATAGCAGCCCCTGTGTATATTATAGAGAATAGCAGTCACTGTGTATATTATAGAGAATAGCAGTCCCTGTGTATATTATAGAGAATAGCAGCCCCTGTGTATATTATAGAGAATAGCAGTCCCTGTGTATATTATAGGGAATAGCAGCCCCTGTGTATATTATAGAGAATAGCAGTCACTGTGTATATTATAGAGCATAGCAGCCCCTGTGTATATTATAGAGAATAGCAGTCCCTGTGTATATTATAGAGAATAGCAGCCCCTGTGTATATTATAGAGAATAGCAGTCACTGTGTATATTATAGAGAATAGCAGTCCCTGTGTATATTATAGAGCATAGCAGCCCCTGTGTATATTATAGAGAATAGCAGCCCCTGTGTATATTATAGAGAATAGCAGTCACTGTGTATATTATAGAGAATAGCAGTCCCTGTGTATATTATAGAGAATAGCAGCCCCTGTGTATATTATAGAGAATCGCAGTCACTGTGTATATTATAGAGAATAGCAGTCCCTGTGTATATTATAGAGAATAGCAGTCCCTGTGTATATTATAGAGAATAGCAGCCCCTGTGTATATTATAGAGAATAGCAGTCACTGTGTATATTATAGAGCATAGCAGCCCCTGTGTATATTATAGAGAATAGCAGTCCCTGTGTATATTATAGAGAATAGCAGCCCCTGTGTATATTATAGAGAATAGCAGTCACTGTGTATATTATAGAGAATAGCAGTCCCTGTGTATATTATAGAGAATAGCAGTCACTGTGTATATTATAGAGAATAGCACCCCCTGTGTATATTATAGAGAATAGCAGTCCCTGTGTATATTATAGAGAATAGCAGTCACTGTGTATATTATAGAGAATAGCAGTCCCTGTGTATATTATAGAGAATAGCACCCCCTGTGTATATTATAGAGAATAGCAGTCCCTGTGTATATTATAGAGAATAGCAGTCACTGTGGATATTATAGAGAATAGCAGTCCCTGTGTATATTATAGAGAATAGCAGTCACTGTGTATATTATAGAGAATAGCAGTCCCTGTGTATATTATAGAGAATAGCAGTCACTGTGTATATTATAGAGAATAGCAGTCCCTGTGTATATTATAGAGAATAGCAGTCCCTGTGTATATTATAGAGACTAGCAGTCCCTGTGTATATTATAGAGAATAGCAGCCCCTGTGTATATTATAGAGAATAGCAGTCCCTGTGTATATTATAGAGAATAGCAGTCCCTGTGTATATTATAGAGAATAGCAGCCCCTGTGTATATTATAGAGAATAGCAGTCCCTGTGTATATTATAGAGAATAGCAGCCCCTGTGTATATTATAGAGAATAGCAGTCACTGTGTATATTATAGAGCATAGCAGCCCCTGTGTATATTATAGAGAATAGCAGTCCCTGTGTATATTATAGAGAATAGCACCCCCTGTGTATATTATAGAGAATAGCAGTCCCTGTGTATATTATAGAGAATAGCAGTCCCTGTGTATATTATAGAGAATAGCAGCCCCTGTGTATATTATAGAGAATAGCAGTCCCTGTGTATATTATAGAGAATAGCAGCCCCTGTGTATATTATAGAGAATAGCAGTCCCTGTGTATATTATAGAGAATAGCAGTCACTGTGTATATTATAGAGAATAGCAGTCCCTGTGTATATTATAGAGAATAGCACCCCCTG
Organism: Mustelus asterias; assembly: GCF_964213995.1. NCBI lineage: Eukaryota > Metazoa > Chordata > Chondrichthyes > Carcharhiniformes > Triakidae > Mustelus > Mustelus asterias. The sequence goes on along the minus strand of NW_027590336.1, from coordinate 340,600 downwards.
TGTATATTATAGAGAATAGCAGTCCCTGTGTATATTATAGAGAATAGCAGTCACTGTGTATATTATAGAGAATAGCAGTCCCTGTGTATATTATAGAGAATAGCAGTCACTGTGTATATTATAGAGAATAGCACCCCCTGTGTATATTATAGAGAATAGCAGTCCCTGTGTATATTATAGAGAATAGCAGTCACTGTGTATATTATAGAGAATAGCAGTCCCTGTGTATATTATAGAGAATAGCAGTCCCTGTGTATATTATAGAGAATAGCAGTCCCTGTGTATATTATAGCGAATAGCAGCCCCTGTGTATATTATAGAGAATAGCAGCCCCTGTGTATATTATAGAGAATAGCAGTCCCTGTGTATATTATAGAGAATAGCAGTCCCTGTGTATATTATAGAGAATAGCAGCCCCTGTGTATATTATAGAGAATAGCAGTCCCTGTGTATATTATAGAGAATAGCAGCCCTGTGTATATTATAGTGAATAGCAGCCCCTGTGTATATTATAGAGAATAGCAGCCCCTGTGTATATTATAGAGAATAGCAGTCCCTGTGTATATTATAGAGAATAGCAGCCCCTGTGTATATTATAGAGAATAGCAGCCCTGTGTATATTATAGAGAATAGCAGTCCCTGTGTATATTATAGAGAATAGCAGTCCCTGTGTATATTATAGAGAATAGCAGTCCCTGTGTATATTATAGAGAATAGCAGCCCCTGTGTATATTATAGAGAATAGCAGTCCCTGTGTATATTATAGAGAATAGCAGTCCCTGTGTATATAATAGAGAATTGCAGTCACTGTGTATATTATAGAGAATAGCAGTCACTGTGTATATTATAGAGAATAGCAGTCACTGTGTATATTATAGAGAATAGCAGTCACTGTGTATATTATAGAGAATAGCAGTCACTGTGTATATTATAGAGAATAGCAGTCACTGTGTATATTATAGAGCATAGCAGCCCCTGTGTATATTATAGAGAATAGCAGTCACTGTGTATATTATAGAGAATAGCAGTCCCTGTGTATATTATAGAGAATAGCAGCCCCTGTGTATATTATAGAGAATAGCAGTCACTGTGTATATTATAGAGAATAGCAGTCCCTGTGTATATTATAGTGAATAGCAGCCCCTGTGTATATTATAGAGAATAGCAGCCCCTGTGTATATTATAGAGAATAGCAGTCCCTGTGTATATTATAGAGAATAGCAGCCCCTGTGTATATTATAGAGAATAGCAGCCCCTGTGTATATTATAGAGAATAGCAGTCCCTGTGTATATTATAGAGAATAGCAGTCCCTGTGTATATTATAGAGAATAGCAGTCCCTGTGTATATTATAGAGAATAGCAGCCCCTGTGTATATTATAGAGAATAGCAGTCCCTGTGTATATTATAGAGAATAGCAGTCCTGTGTATATAATAGAGAATTGCAGTCACTGTGTATATTATAGAGAATAGCAGTCACTGTGTATATTATAGAGAATAGCAGTCACTGTGTATATTATAGAGAATAGCAGTCACTGTGTATATTATAGAGAATAGCAGTCACTGTGTATATTATAGAGAATAGCAGTCACTGTGTATATTATAGAGCATAGCAGCCCCTGTGTATATTATAGAGAATAGCAGTCACTGTGTATATTATAGAGAATAGCAGTCACTGTGTATATTATAGAGAATAGCTGCCCCTGTGTATATTATAGAGAATAGCAGTCACTGTGTATATTATAGAGAATAGCAGACCCTGTGTATATTATAGAGAATAGCAGTCACTGTGTATATTATAGAGAATAGCAGACCCTGTGTATATTATAGAGAATAGCAGCCCCTGTGTATATTATAGAGAATAGCAGTCACTGTGTATATTATAGAGAATAGCAGTCACTGTGTATATTATAGAGAATAGCAGCCCCCGTGTATATTATAGAGAATAGCAGTCCCTGTGTGTATTATAGAGAATAGCAGTCACTGTGTATATTATAGAGAATAGCAGTCACTGTGTATATTATAGAGAATAGCAGTCCCTGTGTATATTATAGAGAATAGCAGCCCCTGTGTATATTATAGAGAATAGCAGTCACTGTGTATATTATAGAGCATAGCAGCCCCTGTGTATATTATAGAGAATAGCAGTCCCTGTGTATATTATAGAGAATAGCAGCCCCTGTGTATATTATAGAGAATAGCAGCCCCTGTGTATATTATAGAGAATAGCAGTCACTGTGTATATTATAGAGCATAGCAGCCCCTGTGTATATTATAGAGAATAGCAGTCCCTGTGTATATTATAGAGAATAGCAGCCCCTGTGTATATTATAGAGAATAGCAGTCACTGTGTATATTATAGAGAATAGCAGTCCCTGTGTATATTATAGAGAATAGCAGCCCCTGTGTATATTATAGAGAATAGCAGTCCCTGTGTATATTATAGGGAATAGCAGCCCCTGTGTATATTATAGAGAATAGCAGTCACTGTGTATATTATAGAGCATAGCAGCCCCTGTGTATATTATAGAGAATAGCAGTCCCTGTGTATATTATAGAGAATAGCAGCCCCTGTGTATATTATAGAGAATAGCAGTCACTGTGTATATTATAGAGAATAGCAGTCCCTGTGTATATTATAGAGCATAGCAGCCCCTGTGTATATTATAGAGAATAGCAGCCCCTGTGTATATTATAGAGAATAGCAGTCACTGTGTATATTATAGAGAATAGCAGTCCCTGTGTATATTATAGAGAATAGCAGCCCCTGTGTATATTATAGAGAATCGCAGTCACTGTGTATATTATAGAGAATAGCAGTCCCTGTGTATATTATAGAGAATAGCAGTCCCTGTGTATATTATAGAGAATAGCAGCCCCTGTGTATATTATAGAGAATAGCAGTCACTGTGTATATTATAGAGCATAGCAGCCCCTGTGTATATTATAGAGAATAGCAGTCCCTGTGTATATTATAGAGAATAGCAGCCCCTGTGTATATTATAGAGAATAGCAGTCACTGTGTATATTATAGAGAATAGCAGTCCCTGTGTATATTATAGAGAATAGCAGTCACTGTGTATATTATAGAGAATAGCACCCCCTGTGTATATTATAGAGAATAGCAGTCCCTGTGTATATTATAGAGAATAGCAGTCACTGTGTATATTATAGAGAATAGCAGTCCCTGTGTATATTATAGAGAATAGCACCCCCTGTGTATATTATAGAGAATAGCAGTCCCTGTGTATATTATAGAGAATAGCAGTCACTGTGGATATTATAGAGAATAGCAGTCCCTGTGTATATTATAGAGAATAGCAGTCACTGTGTATATTATAGAGAATAGCAGTCCCTGTGTATATTATAGAGAATAGCAGTCACTGTGTATATTATAGAGAATAGCAGTCCCTGTGTATATTATAGAGAATAGCAGTCCCTGTGTATATTATAGAGACTAGCAGTCCCTGTGTATATTATAGAGAATAGCAGCCCCTGTGTATATTATAGAGAATAGCAGTCCCTGTGTATATTATAGAGAATAGCAGTCCCTGTGTATATTATAGAGAATAGCAGCCCCTGTGTATATTATAGAGAATAGCAGTCCCTGTGTATATTATAGAGAATAGCAGCCCCTGTGTATATTATAGAGAATAGCAGTCACTGTGTATATTATAGAGCATAGCAGCCCCTGTGTATATTATAGAGAATAGCAGTCCCTGTGTATATTATAGAGAATAGCACCCCCTGTGTATATTATAGAGAATAGCAGTCCCTGTGTATATTATAGAGAATAGCAGTCCCTGTGTATATTATAGAGAATAGCAGCCCCTGTGTATATTATAGAGAATAGCAGTCCCTGTGTATATTATAGAGAATAGCAGCCCCTGTGTATATTATAGAGAATAGCAGTCCCTGTGTATATTATAGAGAATAGCAGTCACTGTGTATATTATAGAGAATAGCAGTCCCTGTGTATATTATAGAGAATAGCACCCCCTGTGTATATTATAGAGAATAGCAGTCCCTGTGTATATTATAGAGAATAGCAGTCACTGTGTATATTATAGAGAATAGCAGTCCCTGTGTATATTATAGAGAATAGCAGTCACTGTGTATATTATAGAGAATAGCACCCCTGTGTATATTATAGAGAATAGCAGTCCCTGTGTATATTATAGAGAATAGCAGTCACTGTGTATATTATAGAGAATAGCAGTCCCTGTGTATATTATAGAGAATAGCAGTCCCTGTGTATATTATAGAGAATAGCAGTCCCTGTGTATATTATAGCGAATAGCAGCCCCTGTGTATATTATAGAGAATAGCAGCCCCTGTGTATATTATAGAGAATAGCAGTCCCTGTGTATATTATAGAGAATAGCAGTCCCTGTGTATATTATAGAGAATAGCAGCCCCTGTGTATATTATAGAGAATAGCAGTCCCTGTGTATATTATAGAGAATAGCAGCCCCTGTGTATATTATAGTGAATAGCAGCCCCTGTGTATATTATAGAGAATAGCAGCCCCTGTGTATATTATAGAGAATAGCAGTCCCTGTGTATATTATAGAGAATAGCAGCCCCTGTGTATATTATAGAGAATAGCAGCCCCTGTGTATATTATAGAGAATAGCAGTCCCTGTGTATATTATAGAGAATAGCAGTCCCTGTGTATATTATAGAGAATAGCAGTCCCTGTGTATATTATAGAGAATAGCAGCCCCTGTGTATATTATAGAGAATAGCAGTCCCTGTGTATATTATAGAGAATAGCAGTCCCTGTGTATATAATAGAGAATTGCAGTCACTGTGTATATTATAGAGAATAGCAGTCACTGTGTATATTATAGAGAATAGCAGTCACTGTGTATATTATAGAGAATAGCAGTCACTGTGTATATTATAGAGAATAGCAGTCACTGTGTATATTATAGAGAATAGCAGTCACTGTGTATATTATAGAGCATAGCAGCCCCTGTGTATATTATAGAGAATAGCAGTCACTGTGTATATTATAGAGAATAGCAGTCACTGTGTATATTATAGAGAATAGCTGCCCCTGTGTATATTATAGAGAATAGCAGTCACTGTGTATATTATAGAGAATAGCAGACCCTGTGTATATTATAGAGAATAGCAGTCACTGTGTATATTATAGAGAATAGCAGACCCTGTGTATATTATAGAGAATAGCAGCCCCTGTGTATATTATAGAGAATAGCAATCACTGTGTATATTATAGAGAATAGCAGTCACTGTGTATATTATAGAGAATAGCAGCCCCCGTGTATATTATAGAGAATAGCAGTCCCTGTGTGTATTATAGAGAATAGCAGTCACTGTGTATATTATAGAGAATAGCAGTCACTGTGTATATTATAGAGAATAGCAGTCCCTGTGTATATTATAGAGAATAGCAGCCCCTGTGTATATTATAGAGAATAGCAGTCACTGTGTATATTATAGAGCATAGCAGCCCCTGTGTATATTATAGAGAATAGCAGTCCCTGTGTATATTATAGAGAATAGCAGCCCCTGTGTATATTATAGAGAATAGCAGCCCCTGTGTATATTATAGAGAATAGCAGTCACTGTGTATATTATAGAGCATAGCAGCCCCTGTGTATATTATAGAGAATAGCAGTCCCTGTGTATATTATAGAGAATAGCAGCCCCTGTGTATATTATAGAGAATAGCAGTCACTGTGTATATTATAGAGAATAGCAGTCCCTGTGTATATTATAGAGAATAGCAGCCCCTGTGTATATTATAGAGAATAGCAGTCCCTGTGTATATTATAGGGAATAGCAGCCCCTGTGTATATTATAGAGAATAGCAGTCACTGTGTATATTATAGAGCATAGCAGCCCCTGTGTATATTATAGAGAATAGCAGTCCCTGTGTATATTATAGAGAATAGCAGCCCCTGTGTATATTATAGAGAATAGCAGTCACTGTGTATATTATAGAGAATAGCAGTCCCTGTGTATATTATAGAGCATAGCAGCCCCTGTGTATATTATAGAGAATAGCAGCCCCTGTGTATATTATAGAGAATAGCAGTCACTGTGTATATTATAGAGAATAGCAGTCCCTGTGTATATTATAGAGAATAGCAGCCCCTGTGTATATTATAGAGAATCGCAGTCACTGTGTATATTATAGAGAATAGCAGTCCCTGTGTATATTATAGAGAATAGCAGTCCCTGTGTATATTATAGAGAATAGCAGCCCCTGTGTATATTATAGAGAATAGCAGTCACTGTGTATATTATAGAGCATAGCAGCCCCTGTGTATATTATAGAGAATAGCAGTCCCTGTGTATATTATAGAGAATAGCAGCCCCTGTGTATATTATAGAGAATAGCAGTCACTGTGTATATTATAGAGAATAGCAGTCCCTGTGTATATTATAGAGAATAGCAGTCACTGTGTATATTATAGAGAATAGCACCCCCTGTGTATATTATAGAGAATAGCAGTCCCTGTGTATATTATAGAGAATAGCAGTCACTGTGTATATTATAGAGAATAGCAGTCCCTGTGTATATTATAGAGAATAGCACCCCCTGTGTATATTATAGAGAATAGCAGTCCCTGTGTATATTATAGAGAATAGCAGTCACTGTGGATATTATAGAGAATAGCAGTCCCTGTGTATATTATAGAGAATAGCAGTCACTGTGTATATTATAGAGAATAGCAGTCCCTGTGTATATTATAGAGAATAGCAGTCACTGTGTATATTATAGAGAATAGCAGTCCCTGTGTATATTATAGAGAATAGCAGTCCCTGTGTATATTATAGAGACTAGCAGTCCCTGTGTATATTATAGAGAATAGCAGTCCCTGTGTATATTATAGAGAATAGCAGTCCCTGTGTATATTATAGAGAATAGCAGCCCCTGTGTATATTATAGAGAATAGCAGTCCCTGTGTATATTATAGAGAATAGCAGCCCCTGTGTATATTATAGAGAATAGCAGTCACTGTGTATATTATAGAGCATAGCAGCCCCTGTGTATATTATAGAGAATAGCAGTCCCTGTGTATATTATAGAGAATAGCAGCCCCTGTGTATATTATAGAGAATAGCAGTCACTGTGTATATTATAGAGAATAGCAGTCCCTGTGTATATTATAGAGCATAGCAGCCCCTGTGTATATTATAGAGAATAGCAGCCCCTGTGTATATTATAGAGAATAGCAGTCACTGTGTATATTATAGAGAATAGCAGTCCCTGTGTATATTATAGAGAATAGCAGTCACTGTGTATATTATAGAGTAGCAGTCCCTGTGTATATTATAGAGAATAGCAGTCCCTGTGTATATTATAGAGAATAGCAGCCCCTGTGTATATTATAGAGAATAGCAGTCACTGTGTATATTATAGAGCATAGCAGCCCCTGTGTATATTATAGAGAATAGCAGTCCCTGTGTATATTATAGAGAATAGCAGCCCCTGTGTATATTATAGAGAATAGCAGTCACTGTGTATATTATAGAGAATAGCAGTCCCTGTGTATATTATAGAGAATAGCAGTCACTGTGTATATTATAGAGAATAGCAGTCACTGTGTATATTATAGAGAATAGCAGTCCCTGTGTATATTATAGAGAATAGCAGTCACTGTGTATATTATAGAGAATAGCAGTCCCTGTGTATATTATAGAGAATAGCACCCCCTGTGTATATTATAGAGAATAGCAGTCCCTGTGTATATTATAGAGAATAGCAGTCACTGTGTATATTATAGAGAATAGCAGTCCCTGTGTATATTATAGAGAATAGCAGTCACTGTGTATATTATAGAGAATAGCACCCCCTGTGTATATTATAGAGAATAGCAGTCCCTGTGTATATTATAGAGAATAGCAGTCACTGTGTATATTATAGAGAATAGCAGTCCCTGTGTATATTATAGAGAATAGCAGTCCCTGTGTATATTATAGAGAATTGCAGTCCCTGTGTATATTATAGCGAATAGCAGCCCCTGTGTATATTATAGAGAATAGCAGCCCCTGTGTATATTATAGAGAATAGCAGTCCCTGTGTATATTATAGAGAATAGCAGTCCCTGTGTATATTATAGAGAATAGCAGCCCCTGTGTATATTATAGAGAATAGCAGTCCCTGTGTATATTATAGAGAATAGCAGCCCCTGTGTATATTATAGTGAATAGCAGCCCCTGTGTATATTATAGAGAATAGCAGCCCCTGTGTATATTATAGAGAATAGCAGTCCCTGTGTATATTATAGAGAATAGCAGCCCCTGTGTATATTATAGAGAATAGCAGCCCCTGTGTATATTATAGAGAATAGCAGTCCCTGTGTATATTATAGAGAATAGCAGTCCCTGTGTATATTATAGAGAATAGCAGTCCCTGTGTATATTATAGAGAATAGCAGCCCCTGTGTATATTATAGAGAATAGCAGTCCCTGTGTATATTATAGAGAATAGCAGTCCCTGTGTATATAATAGAGAATTGCAGTCACTGTGTATATTATAGAGAATAGCAGTCACTGTGTATATTATAGAGAATAGCAGTCACTGTGTATATTATAGAGAATAGCAGTCACTGTGTATATTATAGAGAATAGCAGTCACTGTGTATATTATAGAGAATAGCAGTCACTGTGTATATTATAGAGCATAGCAGCCCCTGTGTATATTATAGAGAATAGCAGTCACTGTGTATATTATAGAGAATAGCAGTCACTGTGTATATTATAGAGAATAGCAGTCCCTGTGTATATTATAGAGAATAGCAGTCACTGTGTATATTATAGAGAATAGCAGACCCTGTGTATATTATAGAGAATAGCAGTCACTGTGTATATTATAGAGAATAGCAGACCCTGTGTATATTATAGAGAATAGCAGCCCCTGTGTATATTATAGAGAATAGCAGTCACTGTGTATATTATAGAGAATAGCAGTCACTGTGTATATTATAGAGAATAGCAGCCCCCGTGTATATTATAGAGAATAGCAGTCCCTGTGTGTATTATAGAGAATAGCAGTCACTGTGTATATTATAGAGAATAGCAGTCACTGCGTATATTATAGAGAATAGCAGTCCCTGTGTATATTATAGAGAATAGCAGTCCCTGTGTATATTATAGAGAATAGCAGTCCCTGTGTATATTATAGAGAATAGCAGTCCCTGTGTATATTATAGAGAATAGCAGCCCCTGTGTATGTTATAGAGAATAGCAGTCCCTGTGTATATTATAGAGAATAGCAGCCCCTGTGTATATTATAGAGAATAGCAGTCCCTGTGTATATTATAGAGAATAGCAGTCCCTGTGTATATTATAGAGAATAGCAGTCCCTGTGTATATTACAGAGAATAGCAGCCCCTGTGTATATTATAGAGAATAGCAGTCCCTGTGTATATTATAGAGAATAGCAGTCCCTGTGTATATTACAGAGAATAGCAGCCCCTGTGTATATTATAGAGAATAGCAGTCCCTGTGTATATTATAGAGAATAGCAGTCCCTGTGTATATTATAGAGAATAGCAGTCCCTGTGTATATTACAGAGAATAGCAGCCCCTGTGTATATTATAGAGAATAGCAGCCCCTGTGTATATTATAGAGAATAGCAGTCCCTGTGTATATTATAGAGAATAGCAGCCCCTGTGTATATTATAGAGAATAGCAGTCACTGTGTATATTATAGAGCATAGCAGCCCCTGTGTATATTATAGAGAATAGCAGTCCCTGTGTATATTATAGAGAATAGCAGCCCCTGTGTATATTATAGAGAATAGCAGTCACTGTGTATATTATAGAGAATAGCAGTCCCCGTGCATATTATAGAGAATAGCAGCCCCTGTGTATATTATAGAGAATAGCAGTCCCTGTGTATATTATAGAGAATAGCAGCCCCTGTGTATATTATAGAGAATAGCAGTCACTGTGTATATTATAGAGAATAGCAGTCCCTGTGTATATTATAGAGAATAGCAGCCCCTGTGTATATTATAGAGAATAGCAGTCACTGTGTATATTATAGAGAATAGCAGTCCCTGTGTATATTATAGAGAATAGCAGTCCCTGTGTATATTATAGAGAATAGCAGCCCCTGTGTATATTATAGAGAATAGCAGTCACTGTGTATATTATAGAGCATAGCAGCCCCTGTGTATATTATAGAGAATAGCAGTCCCTGTGTATATTATAGAGAATAGCAGCCCCTGTGTATATTATAGAGAATAGCAGTCACTGTGTATATTATAGAGAATAGCAGTCCCTGTGTATATTATAGAGAATAGCAGCCCCTGTGTATATTATAGAGAATAGCAGTCCCTGTGTATATTATAGAGAATAGCAGCCCCTGTGTATATTATAGAGAATAGCAGTCACTGTGTATATTATAGAGCATAGCAGCCCCTGTGTATATTATAGAGAATAGCAGTCCCTGTGTATATTATAGAGAATAGCAGCCCCTGTGTATATTATAGGGAATAGCAGTCACTGTGTATATTATAGAGAATAGCAGTCCCTGTGTATATTATAGAGCATAGCAGCCCCTGTGTATATTATAGAGAATAGCAGCCCCTGTGTATATTATAGAGAATAGCAGTCACTGTGTATATTATAGAGAATAGCAGTCCCTGTGTATATTATAGAGAATAGCAGCCCCTGTGTATATTATAGAGAATAGCCGTCACTGTGTATATTATAGAGAATAGCAGTCCCTGTGTATATTATAGAGAATAGCAGTCCCTGTGTATATTATAGAGAATAGCAGCCCCTGTGTATATTATAGAGAATAGCAGTCACTGTGTATATTATAGAGCATAGCAGCCCCTGTGTATATTATAGAGAATAGCAGTCCCTGTGTATATTATAGAGAATAGCAGCCCCTGTGTATATTATAGAGAATAGCAGTCACTGTGTATATTATAGAGAATAGCAGTCCCTGTGTATATTATAGAGAATAGCAGTCACTGTGTATATTATAGAGAATAGCACCCCCTGTGTATATTATAGAGAATAGCAGTCCCTGTGTATATTATAGAGAATAGCAGTCACTGTGTATATTATAGAGAATAGCAGTCCCTGTGTATATTATAGAGAATAGCACCCCCTGTGTATATTATAGAGAATAGCAGTCCCTGTGTATATTATAGAGAATAGCAGTCACTGTGTATATTATAGAGAATAGCAGTCCCTGTGTATATTATAGAGAATAGCAGTCACTGTGTATATTATAGAGAATAGCACCCCCTGTGTATATTATAGAGAATAGCAGTCACTGTGTATATTATAGAGAATAGCAGTCCCTGTGTATATTATAGAGAATAGCAGTCCCTGTGTATATTATAGAGAATAGCAGTCCCTGTGTATATTATAGAGAATAGCAGTCACTGTGTATATTATAGAGCAGTGGTTCCCAACGTTTTTCACTGGGCCGCACTTTGGGAATAAAAATTTGCTCGTGCCACACCAAATTTTTTATTGATAAGAAATACATTCAAAAACAAAATAAAATAACTCCGAGCAGTGCTTGATTCATATCATAGAACACAACTACTTTATAATATGATCTTGGGACACCCAGAAAATATAAAACAATGCAGCTGCATAAAAACATGATTCATTCCCAAAATATACTTACAGACGAGCCTCTTTTATCTGTAACCTTAAATAAGTTTACAAACTCAATGAGAGGTGTGAGCTTGTCGGGTAATCTCATTTATATTCGGTCTAATTTGAGACAGACAAACTCTCATCTCCTCATCAACACAAAGAAGCTTTTCTCTTTTCTGGTCTTTGATATTTGTCAGAGCTGAAAATCCCTGTTCACAACAATATGTCGTGGAGAACTGTAGAAGAATAGCTAATGCTCTTGAAGAGATGCGTGGATACTGTTTCTGGTTGTATCTCCAAAAAGAGTCCAGTGGCATACTCCCGTGTTTCATTTTCAAGGTGCGATCACTGGAAATGCAGGCCATTTCCTCCCCCTCATCCAATGTCAGACCTGAACAGCTGGAATTCGCAAAGGGGTCTCTAACCCAGTCAAATTTTTCTGTTGACAACGATGGGAAGTAATGATCAATCTTTTCCGCCAGTGTTGCAAGATGTTCCTGTATGAGGCCGTACAATTCATTGCTCGTTTTAAAACTTTTTACCAGTGGGAACATTTCGAGGTTATGTTGCATCGCTCTTCCGAGCCAGAGCTGAAGCTTTTTTTTGAATGCAGTTAGTTTGTCTGTAGTTGTGAGGATATTGTCATCGTGGCCTTGCATACTGGCATTGAGCACATTCAACCGGGAAAAGATATCGCCAAATATGCCAGCTTTGCACACCAGTCACTGTCATCCAGTTGGTGATACAATGGGTTCCCTTCTTGTTCCAAAAATTCTCTTAATTCGTTCTTCAGTTCCAACACCCGATTTAAAACTTTTCCGCGGGACATCCAGCGAACCTCCAAGTGCAGAATTAGGCATTGATGTGTTGATTCCATGTCTTTGCAGAGTTGAGCAAATAACCACGTCTTTAGTGGTTTTGCTTTGCTGAAGTTCACAATGCGCACAGTCTGATCGAGAACCAACTTCAGATCAGCTACAAGGCTCTTGGTGATTAATGCCTCTCTGTGTAAAAAACAGTGAGTTGATATTACATCTGGATTTTTCTGTTTGATGAGTGCCGCCAAGCCTCTCACATTCCCTATGGCGCTCCATCCGTACAAATTCCAATACAAGAATCCCATGAAATCTCAACTTTTTCCAAATACTCAGACACGATTTGGAAAATATCTTGTCCTCTGGTATGTTTTTCATGTTCCTTGCAAAATAGAAACTGTGTGATTATTTCGTCATTGTGAATGAATCTGATATAGGCAAGCAACTGTGCTTTTCCACTAATGTCAGTCGATTCATCAATTTGAATGGCAAATTTAGAATTCTTCATACTTTCGGAAACACGCTTCTCAATATTAGCTGACATATCAACTATTCTTCTGCGAATTGTATTATCAGACAAAGGAATTTCCATAACTTCTCGCTCAGCATCATCACCAAACAAAGTTTTCACAATCAAGCTGCAGGCAGGCTGAAGCAATGTTTCAGCTGTTGTATGTGGTTTTGTCTGTTGGGCAATCAGCCACTTGGTAAGATACAATTTGCATCTTATCTGAGACTGTCATTCGCTTTTCGAAATATGATCGTTGGCATTTCTGCTGTTCCAAAAACCTTTCAAAATATTGAACATCCTTGTTTGCCAGATTCCCATGTTTTGACAACGGATGTCTTTTCATCTTGTTTGGGACCCTATTGGAATTGGAAAGCTTCTCACCACAGGTCAAACACATAGGCCGACGTACGTTTTCATCTCCAGTCCATGTGAAACCGAGACTCAGATAGCAATCCACATATTGTCGACATCGAATGGTTTCAAGAAGGAGATAGATGGATTTCTAATCTTAAAAAAGGGATAAGGGGACATGGGGAACTGGAGAGGAGGTGGATTTGAGATCAAGGAGAGATCAGCCATGATCTGATCGAATGGCAGGGCAGGTTCGAAGGGCTGAATGGCCTATTTCCGCTCCTAATTCTATGTTCCTGCTCTGGTCGCCACAGTATTTATATAGAACCATAGAAAATTACAGCTCAGAAACAGACCTTTTGGCTCTTCTTGTCTGTGCCGAACCATTTTTTGCCTAGTCCCACTGACCTGCACTTGGACCATATCCCTCCACACCCCTCTCATCCATGAACCCGTCCAAGTTTTTCTTAAATGTTAAAAGTGATCCCGCATTTACCACTTTATCCGGCAGCTCATTCCACACTCCCACCACTCTCTGCGTGAAGAAACCCCCCTAATATTCCCTTTAAACTTTTCTCCTTTCACCCTTAACCCATGCCCTCTAGTCTTTTTCTCCCCTAGCCTCAGCGGAAAAAGCCTGCTTGCATTCACTCTATCTATACACATCAAAATCCTATACACCTCTATCAAATCTCCCCTCATTCTTCTACGTTCCAGGGAATAAAGTCCCAACCTATTCAATCTCTCTCTGTAACTCAGCTTCTCAAGTCCCGGCAACATCCTTGTGAACCTTCTCTGCACTCGTTCAACCTTATTTACATCCTTCCTGTAACTAGGTGACCAAAACTGTACACAATACCCTAAATTCGGCCTCACCAATGCCTTATATAACCTTACCATAACACTCCAACTTTTATACTCGATACTCCGATTTATAAAGGCCAATGTACCAAAGGCACTCTTTACGACCCTATCCACCTGTGACGTCACTTTTAGGGAATTCTGTACCTGTATTCCCAGATCCCTCTGTTCAACTGCACTCTTCAGAGTTCTACCATTTACCCTGTACGTTCGACTTTGGTTTGTCCTTCCAATGTGCAATATCTCACACTTGTCTGCGTTAAATTCCATTTGCCATTTTTCAGCCCATTTTTCGAGTTGGTCCAAATCCCTCTACAAGCATTGAAAACCTTCCTCAGTATCCACTACACCTCCAATCTTTGTATCATCAGCAAATTTGCTGATCCAATTTACCACATTATCATCCAGATCATTGATATAGATGACAAACAACAATGGACCCAGCACTGAACCCTGTGGCACACCACTAGTCACAGGCCTCCACTCAGAGAAGCAATCCTCCACAACCACTCTCTGGCTTCTTCTATTGAGCCAGTGTCTAATCCAATTTACTACCTCCCCATGTATACCCAGTGACTGAACCTTCCTAACTAACCTCCCATGAGGGACCTTGTCAAAGGCCTTGCTGAAATCCAGGTAGACAACATCCACCGCCTTCCCTTCATCCACTTTCCTGGTAACCTCCTCGAAAAACTCTAATAGATTGGTCAAACATGACCTACCACGCACAAAGCCATGTTGACTCTCCCTAATAAGTCCCTGTCTATCCAAATATTTGCAGATCCTATCCCTTATCACACCTTTCAATAACTTGCCCACCACCGACGTCAAACTTACGGGCCTATAATTTCCTGGATTTCTTTTGGAACCTTCTTTAAACAACGGAACAACATGAGCCACCCTCCAATCATCCGGCACCTCCCCCGTTAATACTGACATTTTAAATATGTCTGCCAGGGCCCCTGCAAGTTCAACACTAGCTTCCCTCAAGGTCCATGGGAATACCCTGTCCGGTCCTGGGGAATTATCCACTCTGATTTGCCTCAAGACAGCGAGCACCTCCTCCCCTTTAATCTGTAACGGTTCCATGGCCTCCCTACCTGTTTGCCCTATTTCCGTAGACTCCATGCCCGTTTCCTCAGTAAATACGGATGCAAAAAAACCATTTAGTATCTCCCCCATCTCTTTTGGTTCCATACACAGTCTACCACTCTGGTCTTCAGGAGGACCATTTTATCCCTCGCTATCCTTTTGCTCCTAACATACCCATAGAAGCTCTTTGGATTTTCCTTCACTCTGTCTGCCAAAGCAACCTCATGTCTTCTTTTAGCCTTCCTGATTTCCCTTTCAAGTAGCTTCTTGCACTTTTTATACTCCTCGAGCATCTGATCTGTTCCTTGCTGCCTGTACATTTCATACAACTCTCTCTTCCTCTTAATCAGTGTTACAATCTCCCTCGAGAACCAAGGTTCCTTATTCCGATTTACTTTGCCTTTAATCCTGACAGGAACACACAAACTCTGCACTCTCAAAATTTCTCCTTTGAAGGCCTCCCACTTTCCATTTACATCCTTACCAGAGAACAGCCTGTGCCAATCCACACTTCCCAGATCCCTTCTCATTTCATCAAATTTGGCCTTTTTCCAGTTCAGAACTTCAACCCGAGGACCAGATCTATCCTTATCCATGATCAGGTTGAAACTAATGACATTATGATCACTGGATCCAAAGTGTTCCCTCACACTCACATCCATCACCTGCCCTAACTCATTTCCCAATAGGAGATCCAATGTCGCATCCTCTCTAGTTGGCACCTCTATATACTGATGTAGAAAATTCTCCTGAACACATTTTACAAACTCTACCCCGTCTAAACCTTTATGGCTGGATCCAGTTCAGATAATGATCAATGGTAACCCCAAGGATGTTGACAGTGGGAGATTCAGTGATGGTAACACTATTGAATGTCAAGATGCAGTGGTTAGATTGTGTGGCGCGAATGGTATTTGCCACTTGTCAGCCCAAGCCTGAATATTGTCCAGATCTTGTTGCATTTGAACATGAACTGCTCCAGTATCTGAGGAGTCGCGAATGGTGCTGGACATTGTGCAATCATCGGTGAACTTCCCCACTTCTGACCGTACGACGGAAGGAAGGTCATTGATGAAGCAGCTGAAGATTGTTGGGCCTCGGACACTACCCTGAGGAACTCCTGCAGAGATGTCCTGCAGCTGAGGTGACTGACCCTCCACAAACACAACCATCTTCCTGTGTACGAGGTATGACTCCACCCAGCAGAGTGGGTTCACGCTTGTTATCTGGGCTGCGAGAATTTACAGGGATATGTCTAGTCCAGTGCAGAGAGAGGCCACTTGGCCCCTCTGCTCCGTGCTGGTGTTCCTCCTCACACCCCTCTCCATCTCCCCCCATCACCATCTCCTTCTACTCTTTTCCCCCTCATGTGTTTATCCAGCTTTCCCCCTGAAATACATCGCTACTATTCACCTCAACCACTCCCCGTGGGAGCGAGTCCCACATTCTCCCCACTCCCACTGGGAGTGACTCCCACATTCCCCCCACTCCCCGTGGGAGCGAGTCCCACATTCTCCCCACTCCCACTGGGAGCGAGTCCCACATTACGCCCACTCCCCGTGGGAGCGAGTCCCACATTCTCCCCACTCCCACTGGGAGCGAGTCCCACATTCCCCCCACTCCCCGTGGGAGTGAGTCCCACATTCTCCCCACTCCCCGTGGGAGTGAGTCCCACATTCTCCCCACTCCCCGTGGGAGCGAGTCCCACATTCTCCCCAGCCCCTGGGTGAAGAAGTTTCTCCTGAATGTTGGTGGATATTTAGACCAGTACTGTGCACAGTGCTCCCAGTGTGGGTCTAACCGAGGGATATGGAGACTGGAACTGTGCACAGTGCTCCCAGTGTGGTCTAACCGAGGGATATGGAGACTGGAACTGTGCACAGTGCTCCCAGTGTGGTCTAACCGAGGGATATGGAGACTGGAACTGTGCACAGTGCTCCAAGTGTAGTCGAACCGAGGGATATGGAGATTGGAACTATGCACAGTGCTCCCAGTGTGGGTCTAACCAAGGGTTATGGACACTGGAACTGAGCACAGCGCTCCAAGTGTGGGTCTAACAGAGGGATATGGAGACCGGAACTGTGCACAGTGCTCCTCGTGTGGTCTAACCGAGGGCTATGGAGACTGGAACTGTGCACAGTGCTCCCAGTGTGGGTCTAACCGAGGGATATGGAGACTGGAACTGTGCACAGTGCTCCCAGTGTGGGTCTAACCGAGGGATATGGAGACTGGAACTGTGCACAGTGCTCCCAGTGTGGGTCTAACCAAGAGTTATGGAGACTGGAAATGTGCACAGTGCTCCAAGTGTGGTCTAACCGAGGGATACGGAGACTGGGACTGTGCACAGTGCTCCCAGTGTGGGTCTAACCGAGGGATATGGAGACCGGAACTGTGCACAGTGCTCCCAGTGTGGGTCTAACCGAGGGATATGGAGACCGGAACTGTGCACAGTGCTCCCAGTGTGGGTCTAACCGAGGGATATGGAGACTGGGACTGTGCACAGTGCTCCCAGTGTGGGTCTAACCAAGAGTTATGGAGACTGGAAATGTGCACAGTGCTCCAAGTATGGTCTAACTGAGGGATATGGAGACTGGAACTGTGCACAGTGCTCCAAGTGTGGGTCTAACCAAGGGATATGGAGACCGGAACTGTGCACAGTGCTCCCAGTGTGGCCTAACCGAGGGATATGGAGACCGGAACTGTGCACAGTGCTCCGAGTGTGGTCTAACCGAGGGATAGGGAGACTGGAACTGTGCACAGTGCTCTGAGTGTGGGACTAACCGAGGGATATGGAGACTGGAACTGTGCACAGTGCTCCCAGTGTGGGTCTAACCAAGGGATAGGGAGACTGGAACTGTGCACAGTGCTCCCAGTGTGGGTCTAACCGAGGGATATGGAGACTGGAACTGTGCACAGTGCTCCCAGTGTGGCCTAACCGAGGGATATGGTTTCCTCCCACAGTCCGAAGATGTGTAGATTAGGTGGATTGGCCGTGTTAAATTGTGTGTTGGGTGGATTGGCCGTGTTAAATTGTGTGTTGGGTGGATTGGCCGTGTTAAATTGTGTGTTGGGTGGATTGGCCATGCTTAAATTGTGTGTTGGGTGGATTGGCCGTGTTAAATTGTGTGTTGGGTGGATTGGCCGTGTTAAATTGTGTGTTGGGTGGATTGGCCGTGTTAAATTGTGTGTTGGGTGGATTGGCCATGCTTAAATTGTGTGTTGGGTGGATTGGCCATGTTAAATTGTGTGTTGGGTGGATTGGTCATGTTAAATTGTGTGTTGGGTGGATTGGCCATGTTAAATTGTGTGTTGGGTGGATTGGCCATGTTAAATTGTGTGTTGGGTGGATTGGCCATGTTAAATTGTGTGTTGGGTGGATTGGCCGTGTTAAATTGTGTGATTGGTGGATTGGCCGTGTTAAATTGTGTGTTGGGTGGATTGGCCGTGTTAAATTCTGTGTTGGGTGGATTGGCCGTGTTAAATTGTGTGTTGGGTGGATTGGCCATGCTTAAATTGTGTGTTGGGTGGATTGGCCATGTTAAATTGTGTGTTGGGTGGATTGGCCGTGTTAAATTGTGTGTTGGGTGGATTGGCCATGCTTAAATTGTGTGTTGGGTGGATTGGCCATGTTAAATTGTGTGTTGGGTGGATTGGTCATGTTAAATTGTGTGTTGGGTGGATTGGCCGTGTTAAATTGTGTGTTGGGTGGATTGGCCATGTTAAATTGTGTGTTGGGTGGATTGGCCATGTTAAATTGTGTGTTGGGTGGATTGGCCGTGTTAAATTGTGTGATGGGTGGATTGGCCGTGTTAAATTGTGTGTTGGGTGGATTGGCCGTGTTAAATTGTGTGTTGGGTGGATTGGTCATGTTAAATTGTGTGTTGGGTGGATTGGCCGTGTTAAATTGTGTGTTGGGTGGATTGGCCGTGTTAAATTGTGTGTTGGGTGGATTGGCCGTGTTAAATTGTGTGTTGGGTGGATTGGCCGTGTTAAATTGTGTGCTGGGTGGATTGGCCATGTTAAATTGTGTGTTGGGTGGATTGGCCGTGTTAAATTGTGTGTTGGGTGGATTGGCCGTGTTAAATTGTGTGTTGGGTGGATTGGCCGTGTTAAATTGTGTGTTGGGTGGATTGGCCGTGTTAAATTGTGTGTTGGGTGGATTGGCCGTGTTAAATTGTGTGTTGGGTGGATTGGCCGTGTTAAATTGTGTGCTGGGTGGATTGGCCATGTTAAATTGTGTGTTGGGTGGATTGGCCGTGTTAAATTGTGTGTTGGGTGGATTGGCCGTGTTAAATTGTGTGTTGGGTGGATTGGCCGTGTTAAATTGTGTGTTGGGTGGATTGGCCGTGTTAAATTGTGTGTTGGGTGGATTGGCCGTGTTAAATTGTGTGTTGGGTGGATTGGCCGTGTTAAATTGTGTGTTGGGTGGATTGGCCGTGTTAAATTGCCCCTTCGTGTCAGGGGGAGGAGCTAGGGTAAATGCTTGGGGTTATGGCGATAGGGCCTGGGTGGATTGTTGTCGGTGAGACTCGATGGGCCAAATGGCCCTCTTCTGCACTGTCGGGACTCGATGATTCTTTGATCCCATTTGCCTTCTTCACCACCTTCTCCCCCTGTCCTGCTGCTTTCTGGGATCGATGGACATGTTTGGCCACATTACGGGAACTCCTCCCCTTCTCCATCAGCTCAGTGCCCCGGAGAGCTGACCCTCCATCTCAGGGGGGGTGCAGGTGACCCACTGCATCATGGGATTTCCTCAGCAGGCACCAACCCGTTCCGGGGTGTCTCCTGACATCCCGTATGCAGGGACATGTTCCACTTCCTGTTACACTGACCCTCTGACAGTGCAGCACTCCCTCAGCACTGACCCTCTGACAGTGCGGCACTCCCTCAGCACTGACCCTCTGACAGTGCGACACTCCCTCAGTACTGACCCTCTGACAGTGTGGCACTCCCTCAGTACTGACCCTCTGACAGTGCGGCACTCCCTCAGCACTGACCCTCTGACAGTGCGGCACTCCCTCAGCACTGACCCTCTGACAGTGCAGCACTCCCTCAGAACTGACCCTCTGACAGTGCGGCACTCCCTCAGTACTGACCCTCTGACAGTGCGGCACTCCCTCAGCACTGACCCTCTGACAGTGTGGCACTCCCTCAGTACTGACCCTCTGACAGTGCAGCACTCCCTCAGCACTGACCCTCTGACAGTGCGGCACTCCCTCAGCACTGACCCTCTGACAGTGCAGCACTCCCTCAGAACTGACCCTCTGACAGTGCGGCACTCCCTCAGTACTGACCCTCTGACAGTGCGGCACTCCCTCAGCACTGACCCTCTGACAGTGCAGCACTCCCTCAGCACT
>NW_027590336.1:307500-315000 GCF_964213995.1 Mustelus asterias | reverse complement strand
AGAGAGCGACAGAGACAGAAAGAGAAGGACAGAGAGACAGAGAGAGAGAGAGACAGAGACAGAGAGAGAGAGAGACAGGAAGACAGGAAGCCATGCAGGGAGGTTTAAACTGATTCGGGGGGGGGAGGGATCCTGAGTAGTGGGGCTGAAAGTGAGGGATGCATGGATGGGGACTGCAATGCACGGCATTGCAGAGGTGGGGTGGAGCAGGGTTTGAAATGTGTATACTTCAATGCCAGGAGTATTCGCAATAAAGTGGGTGAACTTGCAGCGTGGATCAGTACCTGGGACTTCGATGTTGTGGCTATTTCAGAGACATGGATAGAGCAGGGGCAGGAATGGATGCTGCAGGTCCCGGGGTTCAAATGTTTTAGTCGAAGTAGGGAAGGAGGTAGAAGAGGGGGAGGGGTAGCATTATTGGTCAGAGATTGTATCACAGTGTCAGAGAGGAGGTTTGATGAGGACTTATCTGTTGAGGTAGTATGGGCGGAGATTAGAAATAGGAGAGGAGAGGTCACCCTGTTGGGAGTCTTTTATAGACCTCCTAAAAGTTCTAGAGAGGTTGAGGAAAGGATTGCGGAGTCAATCCTGCTTAGGAGTGAAAGTAATAGGGCAATTGTTATGGGGGATTTTAACTTGACTAATATTGACTGGAATTGTTATAGCTCTAGCTCGTTAGAGGGGTCAGTTTTTGTTCAAAGCGTGCAGGAAGGTTTTTTGACTCAGTATGTAGACAGGCCAACTAGAGGTGAGGCTATATTGGATCTGGTGCTGGGAAATGAGCCAGACCAGGTGCTAGACTTGGAAGTTGGTGTGCATTTTGGTGATAGTGACCACAATTCGGTTACGTTCACCTTAGTGATGGAAAGGGATAGGCATGAACCTCGGGCCAGTGGTTTTAGCTGGGGGAAGGGTAATTATGAGGCTATTAGGAGAGAATTAGGAAACATAGGTTGGACTAGGAGATTACAGGGACTGGGAACGTCCGACATGTGGAGTTTTTTCAAGGAGCAGCTACTGCGAGTCTGTGATAGGTATGTCCCTGTCAGGCAAGGAGGAATTGGTAGGGCTAGGGAACCGTGGTGCACCAAAAAAGTTTCTTTGTTGGTTAAAAAGAAAAAGGAGGCTTATGTTCGGATGAGACGTGAGCACTCGGGTAGTGCACTAGAAAGCTTTAGATTGGCTAAGAGGGAGTTGAAGAGCGAGCTTAGAAGGGCTAAAAGGGGACATGAGAAGACTTTGGCGGATAGGGTTAAAGAGAATCCTAAGGCGTTCTATAGGTATGTCAAGAACAGAAGGTTGGTTAGGGCAAGTTTAGGGCCAGTTATAGATGGCAGAGGGAAGTTATGTGTGGAACCGGAGGAGATTGGTGAAGCATTGAACCAATATTTCTCTTCGGTGTTCACGCAAGGGGACATGAATATAGCTGAGGAGGACACTGGGTTGCAGGGGAGTAGAATAGACAGTATTACAGTTGATAAGGAGGATGTGCAGGATATTCTGGAGGGTCTGAAAATAGATAAATCCCCTGGTCCGGATGGGATTTATCCAAGGATTCTCTGGGAGGCAAGAGAAGTGATTGCAGAGCCTCTGGCTCTGATCTTCAGGTCGTCGTTGGCCTCTGGTATAGTACCAGAAGATTGGAGGTTAGCGAATGTTGTCCCATTGTTTAAGAAGGGGAACAGAGACTTCCCCGGGAATTATAGACCGGTGAGTCTCACTTCTGTTGTCGGCAAGATGTTGGAAAAAATTATAAGGGATAGGATTTATAGTTATTTGGAGAGTAATGAATTGATAGGTGATAGTCAGCATGGTTTTGTGGCAGGTAGGTCGTGCCTTACTAACCTTATTGAGTTTTTTGAGAAAGTGACCAAGGAGGTGGATGGGGGCAAGGCAGTGGACGTGGTATATATGGATTTTAGTAAGGCGTTTGATAAGGTTCACCATGGTAGGCTTCTGCAGAAAATGCAGATGTATGGGATTGGGGGTGATCTAGGAAATTGGATCAGGAATTGGCTAGCGGATAGGAAACAGAGGGTGGTGGTTGATAGTAAATATTCATCATGGAGTGCGGTTACAAGTGGTGTACCTCAGGGATCTGTTTTGGGGCCACTGCTGTTTGTAATATTTATTAATGATCTGGATGAGGGTATAGTTGGGTGGATTAGCAAATTTGCTGATGACACCAAAGTCGGTGGTGTGGTAGACAGTGAGGAAGGGTGTCGTAGTTTGCAGGAAGACTTAGACAGGTTGCAAAGTTGGGCCGAGAGGTGGCGGATGGAGTTTAATGCGGAGAAGTGTGAGGTAATTCACTTTGGTAGGAATAACAGATGTGTTGAGTATAGGGCTAACGGGAGGACTTTGAATAGTGTGGAGGAGCAGAGGGATCTAGGTGTATGTGTGCATAGATCCCTGAAAGTTGGGAATCAAGTAGATAAGGTTGTTAAGAAGGCATATGGTGTCTTGGCGTTTATTGGTAGGGGGATTGAATTTAGGAGTCGTAGCGTTATGTTGCAACTGTACACAACTCTGGTGCGGCCGCACTTGGAGTACTGTGTGCAGTTCTGGTCCCCACATTACAGGAAGGATGTGGAGGCTTTGGAGAGGGTGCAGAGGAGGTTTACCAGGATGTTGCCTGGTATGGAGGGGAGATCCTATGAGGAGAGGCTGAGGGATTTGGGATTGTTTTCGCTGGAAAGGCGGCGGCTAAGAGGGGATCTTATTGAAACATATAAGATGATTAGAGGTTTAGATAGGGTGGATAGTGATAGCCTTTTTCCTCTGATGGAGAAATCCAGCACGAGGGGGCATGGCTTTAAATTGAGGGGGGGAGTTATAGAACCGATGTCAGGGGTAGGTTCTTTACCCAGAGGGTGGTGAGGGATTGGAATGCCCTGCCAGCATCAGTTGTAAATGCGCCTAGTTTGGGGGCGTTTAAGAGATCCGTAGATAGGTTCATGGACGAAAAGAAATTGGTTTAGGTTGGAGGGTCACAGTTTTTTTTTTAACTGGTCGGTGCAACATCGTGGGCCGAAGGGCCTGTTCTGCGCTGTAATGTTCTATGTTCTATGTTCTATGAGACAGAGACAGAATGAGAGAGAGACAGAGAGAGAGAGACAGGAAGAGAGAGAGAGAGAGAGTGAGAGATAGAGACAGAGAGAGTGGGAGATAGAGATAGAGAGAGAGACAGAGAGACACAGACACAGAGAGAGAGACAGAGAGACAGGAGGAGAGAGAGAGAGACAGAGAGAGACAGAGAGAGAGAGAGAGAGACACAGACAGAGAGAGAGAGACAGATAGGGAGAGAGAGAGATAGAGACAGAGAGAGAAAGAGAGTGAAAGAGAGAGTCAGAGAGAGAGAGAGACAGAGAGAGACAGAGATAGAGATAGACACAGAGAGACGGAGACAGAGAGAGACAGAGACAGAGAGAGAGACACACAGAGAAAGAGACAGAAAGTGGGAGAGAGATAGAGACAGAGAGAGACAGAGTCAGATAGAGAGACAGACAGATTGAGAGAGAGAGAGACAGAGAGATAGAGAGAGAGGCAGACAGAGTGATGCACCATCGATTACGCAAAGACTTGTTGTTGCGAAAGAACAGGCTTTTATTATCAAGGAACTGGAGCGCTCCCGAACCGATAGCTAATCCAAACTGAGGCAAAAGGGGCGGAGAGCAGCCACCTTTATACCCCGAGGAGGGCGGAGGCCCGGATTGAGGCAGCAGGGGCGTGTCCAGACACATCACACAAACTATCACATCAACTACAGTGGTTCACCACAGAGAGAGTGGGAGAAAGATAGAGAGAGAGAGAGACAGAGAGAGCGAGACAGAGAGAGACAGAGAGAGAGAGAGTGACAGAGAGAGACAGAGAGGGAGAGACAGAGAGACATCGAGACAGAGAGAGTGACAGAGAGAGAGAGACAGCGAGATACAGAGAGAGAGAGAGACTGAGAGGGAGAGAGAGACAGAGAGAGAGCGACAGAGCCAGAAAGAGGACAGAGAGACAGAGAGAGAGACAGAGAGAGAGAGAGAGAGACAGAGAGAGAGAGGCAGAGAGAGAGTGATGCACCTCAATGAGCACCCGGAAACAAGGCTTTAGAACTGAAGGCTTTAATACATTAGTGAGAGAGTGAGAGACAGAGAGAGAGAGACAGAGAGAGAGAGACAGAGAGACACAGAGACAGAGAGAGAAACAGAGACAGAGAGATAGAGGCAGAGAGAGAGAGACAGAGAGAGACAGAGACAGAGAGATAGAGAGTGGGAGAGAGAGCCAGAGAGAGAGAGACACAGAGAGTGAGAAACAGAGAGAGAGAGTGATGCACCTCAATGAGCACCCGGAAACAAGGCTTTAGTACTGAAGGCTTTAATACATTAACAATGAAACTACTAACACAAATTCACCCGTTCAGACTGAAGGGGTCCTGCCGGAGCAGGGGGTCTTATACCCTGCCACCGGAGGCGGGACCCCACTGGAGTGTGCCATGATAACACTTAGGACAGGTAAACACCCTATCCCAACAATATAGTACAACCCCCATAACAACAACACCCTAGCCCAACAGTAACACAATAACAACCCCAGTGGTGAACCAACGATGGTTCACCACATTCACCCCTCCTTTAGGAACCAAAGGTGGCGGGGTGGATGAAAACAGACAACGACAAAAAAAATAACAGGATTCACAAGTCCAGACGGTCTGGAGGACCACACCGACGCTGCGATCTTCTCAACACCGGTTGCGAAACCGGAGCAGGTGCTTGCGGTGGCTCTCTCAAAGCAACATCTGGCTGTCCCCTCAAAGACTCCCGGGCCGGCCGGCCCTGATGAGGCGATGGTGCAGGGGATCCTGGAACGTTTGGTGGTGGTGGTGGTGGTGATGATGGTGGCGCCGATCTCCGAGTCTCAGGCAAGCTGTACATGGGAGTAAAAGTGTTATGCACTGGTCCCGGTGCTGACCGCGCCACGTCTGGGGAAGTAATGAGGAGTAGTGGATCTGTGACTGGGGGAATAGGAGCGACAGGAGTTGCTACGTCCCCTGCGGGCGCCAGGTCTCTAATGGAGACAGTGTCCTCTCGCCCGTCAGGATATGCCACATAGGCATACTGAGGGTTGGCGTGGAGGAGTTGGACCGGTTCGACCAAGGGGTCGGACTTGCGAGCCCTCACATGGCGCCGCAGAAGGACGGGTCCTGGGTACGTCAACCAGGCTGGCAATGAGGTCCCCGAGGACGACTTCCGAGGGAATGAGAACATCCTCTC
This sequence comes from Mustelus asterias, assembly GCF_964213995.1. Lineage (NCBI taxonomy): Eukaryota > Metazoa > Chordata > Chondrichthyes > Carcharhiniformes > Triakidae > Mustelus > Mustelus asterias. The sequence continues at coordinate 309,739 of NW_027590336.1, read as the reverse complement.
GTGGGGAGTAGCATTGGTTGCCGTACACAGGAGGGAGCGGATAGAATGGAGCGCATTTGGAAGGACCTCCTGCCACCGGGAGACTGGAAGGCCCTTGGATTTCAGTGCCAGTAGGACAGCCTTCCAGACTGTAGCATTCTCCCTTTCCACCTGTCCGTTACCCCTAGGGTTGTAGCTCGTGGTTCTACTAGAGGCAATCCCGAATGAGAGCAGGAATTGCCTCAAGTCGTTGCTCATGAACGACGAGCCCCTGTCGCTATGAATATAGCAGGGGTACCCGAACAGGGTAAAAAGCTCACTGAATGCCTTGATGACGGTGGCAGTCGACGTGTCCGCACAGGGGAAAACAAACGGAAACCGGGAAAATTCGTCTATTATGTTAAGAAAATAGACATTCCAATCCGTTGAGGGAAGGGGGCCCTTAAAATCTACACTCAGCCTCTCAAAAGGGCGAGTGGCCTTGACCAAATGTGCCCGGTCTGGTCGATAAAAGTGTGGTTTGCATTCTGCGCAAATCCGACAACTTCTAGTAACTGACCTGACCTCCTCCACCGAGTAGGGTAGGTTGCGGGCTTTTATAAAGTGGTAGAGTCTGGTGACTCCAGGATGACACAGATCATTGTGGAGAGCCTTCAAGCGGTCCTCCTGCATGATGGCGCATGTTCCGCGCGAGAGGGCATCCGAGGGCTCATTGAGCTTCCCTGGACGATACATAATATCGTAATTATAGGTGGAGAGCTCAATTCTCCACCGCAAGATCTTATCGTTCTTGATCTTGCCCCTCTGCGTGTTACTGAACATAAACGCCACGGATCGTTGATCCGTGATCAGGGTGAACCGCTTACCTGCCAGGTAATGGCGCCAGTGTCTGACTGCCTCCACAATGGCCTGAGCCTCCTTTTCCACCGCTGAGTGCCGAATCTCTGGGCCTTGAAGGGTGCGGGAAAAAAACGCGACGGGCCTGCCTGCCTGGTTTAGTGTGGCGGCTAGGGCGAAGTCCGATGCATCACTCTCCACCTGGAAAGGGATGGATTCATCCACCGCGTGCATCGTGGCTTTCGAGATGTCGCTTTTCAAAACCTTGAAGGCCAATTGGGCCTCCGGCGTAAGTGGGAAGGTCGTGGACTTAATGAGCGGACGAGCTTTGTCCGCGTAGTTGGGGACCCACTGTGCATAATACGAAAAGAACCCGAGGCATCTCCTCAGTGCTTTCGTGCTAGCGGGCAAGGGAAGTTCAGTGAGTGGGCGCATACGGTCTGGATCAGGGCCAATGACCCCGTTTTCCACCACGTATCCGAGGATGGCTAACCTACGCGTACGGAATACGCACTTCTCCCTGTTATAGGTCAGATTCAGGCGAGATGCAGTGCGTAGAAAGTGTTGGAGATTCGTGTCGTGGTCCTGCTGGTCATGGCCGCAGATGGTGACGTTATCCAGGTACGGGAAGGTAGCCCGCAACCCGTTCTGGTCCACCATTCGGTCCATAGCACGCTGGGAGACCGAGACCCCATTGGTGACACCAAATGGAACCCTGAGGAATTGGTATAGACGACCATCCGCCTCAAAAGCCGTATATTGTCGGTCCTCTGGGCGGATGGGGAGTTGATGGTAGGCGGACTTAAGGTCTATGGTAGAAAACACTCGGTACTGCGCAATCTGATTGACCATATCAGAAATGCGCGGGAGAGGATACGCATCCAGCTGCGTGTATCTATTAATGGTCTGACTATAGTCGATGACCATCCGAGGTTTGTTCCCGCTTTTGACTACCACGACCTGCGCTCTCCACGGACTAGCACTGGCCTGTATGATCCCTTCCTTGAGGAGCCGCTGAACCTCAGATCTAATAAAGATCCGGTCCTCAGCGCTGTAACGCCTACTTTTAGTAGCGATGGGCTTGCAGCCAGGTACCAGATTTTTAAAAAGGGATGGTGTCGTGATCTTCAGGGTGGATAGATTGCACGCGGGGCGCTTTGGGCAATTTGGAGGCTGCGGCTGGTTCCCTACTGCCAGTGAAGGGAGTGGCCCACCGTACTGTAGGATCACACTCTTCATGTGGACCATAAAGTTTAGTCCGAGGAGAATTGGCGCGCAAAGGTGAGGTAGCACAAGGAGCCTGTATTGCTCGTAAACTGTGCCCTGTACCTCAAGAGTTACCATACATCGTCCTTGGATCGGTACAGACCGGGACTGTGATGCCATGGAAATTGTCTGTTTGGCAGGGAGAACCCGGAGTCCA